>NC_088242.1:100570874-100779405 GCF_036934945.1 Oncorhynchus masou masou
TTGCTACCATGCTTAGTTAAATAAAAAGGTTAAATAAAATGTTAATAAAATTTAAATTGTGGATAAAGAGCAACCCGTCTAAAGAGAACACAGAGAGTGTTCTTTAATGGAAGCCTCTCCAACATAATCCAGGTAGAATCGGGAATTCTCCAGGGCAGCTGTCTAGGCCCCTTACTTTTTTCAATCTATGCTAAAGACAGTGTGGCCATGTATGCAGATGACTCAATGCAATACACATCATCTACTACAGTGACTGAAATGACAGCAACACTTAAAGAGCTGCAGTTAATTTCAGGATGGGTGGCAAGGAATAAGTTCACTTAACTCAACTAAATCTTGTCATGTATACTGTGGATATTGAGCAAGTTGAGGTGACTAAACTGCTTGGAGTAACACTAGATTGTAAACTGTCATGGTCAAAACATATTGTGGAGACGTCTGTCTATAATAAAGCGATGCTCTGCCTTCTTAACACTATCAACACTATCAACAAGGCAGGTCCTGTTCAGTCATGTGGTCAGGTGCCACAAAGATGGACTCAGAACAGGGCAGCACGGTTGGCTCTTGGATGTACACAGAGAGCTAACATTAATGACACGCATGTCAATCTCTCTTGGCTCAATGTGGAGGAGAGATGGACTTCATCACTTCATTGTATTTGTGAGAGGCATTGACATGTTGAAAGCACTGAGCTGTCTGAACTATTGGCACACAGCTCAGACACCCATACATACCCCACAAGGCACCAGAGGTCTCTTCACAGTCCCCAAGCCCAGAACAGACTATGGGAGGCTCCCAGTACTACATAGAGCCATGACTACGTGGAACTCTATTCCACAGTACTACATAGAGCCATGACCACATGGAACTCTATTCCACAGTACTACATAGAGCCACGACTACATGGAACTCTATTCCACAGTACTACATAGAGCCATGACTACGTGGAACTCTATTCCACAGTACTACATAGAGCCATGACTACGTGGAACTCTATTCCACAGTACTACATAGAGCCATGACTACGTGGAACTCTATTCCACAGTACTACATAGAGCCATGACTACGTGGAACTCTATTCCACAGTACTACATAGAGCCATGACTACGTGGAACTCTATTCCACAGTACTACGTAGAGCCATGACTACATGGAACTCTATTCCACAGTACTACATAGAGCCATGACTACATGGAACTCTATTCCACAGTACTACATAGAGCCATGACTACATGGAACTCTATTCCACAGTACTACATTTACATTTAACATTTAATGTGTTGCCACCATGCTACATAGAGCCATGACTACATGGAACTCTATTCCACAGTACTACATAGAGCCATGACTACATGGAACTCTATTCCACAGTACTACATAGAGCCATGACTACATGGAACTCTATTCCACAGTACAACATAGAGCCATGACTACATGGAACTCTATTCCACAGTACTACATAGAGCCATGACTACATGGAACTCTATTCCACAGTACTACATAGAGCCATGACTACGTGGAACTCTATTCCACAGTACTACGTAGAGCCATGACTACGTGGAACTCTATTCCACAGTACTACGTAGAGCCCTGACTACATGGAACTCTATTCCACAGTACTCTACATAGAGCCATGACTACATGGAACTCTATTCCACAGTACTCTACATAGAGCCATGACTACATGGAACTCTATTCCACAGTACTCTACATAGAGCCATGACTACATGGAACTCTATTCCACAGTACTACATAGAGCCATGACTACATGGAACTCTATTCCACAGTACTACATAGAGCCATGACTACATGGAACTCTATTCCACAGTACTACATAGAGCCATGACTACATGGAACTCTATTCCACAGTACTACATAGAGCCATGACTACATGGAACTCTATTCAACAGTACTACATAGAGCCATGACTACAAGGGACTCTATTACACAGTACTACATAGAGCCATGACTACATGGGACTCTATTCCACAGTACTACATAGAACCATGACTACATGGAACTCTATTCCACAGTACTACATAGAGCCACGACTACATGGAACTCTATTCCACAGTACTACATAGAGCCACGACTACATGGAACTCTATTCCACAGTACTACATAGAGCCACGACTACATGGAACTCTATTCCACAGTACTACATAGAGCCATGACTACATGGAACTCTATTCCACAGTACTACATAGAGCCATGACTACATGGAACTCTATTCCACAGTACTACATAGAGCCATGACTACATGGAACTCTATTCCATATCAGGTAACTGATGCAGCAGCAGAATCCGATTTAAAAGCAGGTAAAAATACACCTTATGGAACAGGGAGGGACTGTGAAGAGACACAAACTAGCACATGCATACAAACACAAGATAACATACACACCATACAAACATGTACACATGGATTTTGTGTTATAGATAAGTGATAGTAGTAGAGTAGAGGCCTGAAGGCACACACTTAATATGTTGTGAAATCTGTTATGAATGTATTCTAATGTTTTTAACATGTATAACTGCCTTAATTTTGCTGGAGCCCATGAAGAGTATCTGCTGCCTTGGCAGAGTCTTGGAGAGTCACACACAGTTGACCCCTATAGTGGCCTTCAAAAAGTATTCATACCCCTTGACATATTTCACATTTTGTTGTTACGGCCTGAATTCAACATGGATTAAATATGTTTCTCACCCATTTACACACAATACCCCATAATGACATCACAATACCCCATAATGACATCACAATACCCCATAATGACAAAGTGAAAACATGTTTTTAGAAATGTTTGCTAATTTATTGAGAATGAAATACAGAACTCTCACATTTTCAGAAGTATTCACAGCCCTGAGTCAATACATGTTAGAATCACCTTTGGCAGCGATTACAGCTGTGAGTCTGTCTGGTCTCTAAGAGCAATTACAGCTGTGAGTCCCTAAGAGCGATTACAGCTGTGAGTCCCTAAGAGCGATTACAGCTGTGAGTCCCTAAGAGCGATGACAGCTGTGAGTCCCTAAGAGCGATGACAGCTGTGAGTCTCTAAGAGCGATTACAGCTGTGAGTCTCTAAGAGCGATTACAGCTGTGAGTCTCTAAGAGCGATTACAGCTGTGAGTCTCTAAGAGCGATTACAGCTGTGAGTCTCTAAGAACGATTACAGCTGTGAGTCTCTAAGAACGATTACAGCTGTGAGTCTCTAAGAACGATTACAGCTGTGAGTCTCTAAGAACGATTACAGCTGTGAGTCTAAGAACGATTACAGCTGTGAGTCTCTAAGAGTGATTATGCTTGAAACCATGCTTGAAAACAAACCATCATCATCACAGGCCTACAAACCATCATCATCATCACCACAGGCCTACAAACCATCATCATCATCATCATCATCACAGGCCTTCAAACCATCATCATCACAGGCCTACAAACCATCATCATCACAGGCATACAAACCACCATCATCATCATCATCATCACAGGCCTACAAACCATCATCATCACAGGCCTACAAACCATCATCATCATCACCACAGGCCTACAAACCATCATCATCACAGGCCTTCAAACCATCATCATCACAGGCCTACAAACCATCATCATCACAGGCCTACAAACCACCATCATCATCATCACAGGCCTACAAACCATCATCATCACAGGCCTACAAACCATCATCATCACAGGCCTACATACCACAGGCCTACAAACCACCATCACCACCACAGGCCTACAAACCACCATCATCACAGGCCTACAAACCACCATCATCACAGGCCTACATACCATCATCATCACATACCTACAAACCACCATCATCATCATCATCATCACAGGCCTACAAACCACCATCATCACAGGCCTACATACCATCATCATCACAGGCCTACAAACCACCATCATCACAGGCCTACAAACCACCATCATCACAGGCCTACAAACCACCATCATCACAGGCCTACATACCACCATCATCACAGGCCTACATACCATCATCATCACAGGCCTACATACCATCATCATCACAGACCTACAAACCACCATCATCACAGGCCTACAAACCACCATCATCACAGGCCTACATACCATCATCATCACAGGCCTACATACCACCATCATCACAGGCCTACATACCACCATCATCACAGGCCTACAAACCACCATCATCACAGGCCTACAAACCACCATCATCACAGGCCTACATACCATCATCATCACAGGCCTACATACCATCATCATCACAGGCCTACATACCATCATCATCACAGGCCTACATACCATCATCATCACATACCTACAAACCACCATCATCACAGGCCTACAAACCACCATCATCACAGGCCTACAAACCACCATCATCACAGGCCTACATACCATCATCATCACAGGCCTACAAACCACCATCATCACAGGCCTACATACCACCATCATCACAGGCCTACATACCACCATCATCACAGGCCTACATACCACCATCATCACAGGCCTACATACCACCATCATCACAGGCCTACATACCACCATCATCACAGGCCTACATACCACCATCATCACAGGCCTACATACCATCATCATCACAGGCCTACAAACCACCATCATCACAGGCCTACAAACCACCATCATCACATGCCTACAAACCACCATCATCACAGGCCTACATACCACCATCATCACAGGCCTACAAACCACCATCATCACAGGCCTACATACCACCATCATCACAGGCCTACATACCACCATCATCACAGGCCTACATACCATCATCATCACAGGCCTACATACCATCATCATCACAGGCCTACATACCATCATCACAGGCCTACAAACCACCATCATCACAGGCCTACATACCACCATCATCACAGGCCTACATACCATCATCACCACATACCTACAAACCATCATCATCACCACATACCTACAAACCATCATCATCATCACATACCTACATACCTTCGTCATCACATACCTACATACCTTCGTCATCATCATCACAGGCCTACATACCTTCGTCATCATCATCACAGGCCAACATACCTTCGTCATCATCATCACAGGCCTACATACCTTCGTCATCATCATCACAGGCCTACATACCTTCGTCATCATCATCACAGGCCTACATACCACCATCATCACAGGCCTACATACCACCATCATCACAGGCCTACATACCATCATCATCACAGGCCTACAAACCACCATCATCACAGGCCTACAAACCACCATCATCACATGCCTACAAACCACCATCATCACAGGCCTACATACCACCATCATCACAGGCCTACAAACCACCATCATCACAGGCCTACATACCATCATCATCACAAGCCTACATACCATCATCATCACAGGCCTACATACCATCATCATCACAGGCCTACATACCACCATCATCACATGCCTACAAACCACCATCATCACAGGCCTACATACCACCATCATCACAGGCCTACAAACCACCATCATCATCACAGGCCTACATACCATCATCATCACAGGCCTACAAACCACCATCATCACAGGCCTACAAACCATCATCATCACAGGCCTACATACCATCATCATCACAGGCCTACATACCACCATCATCACAGGCCTACAAACCATCATCATCACAGGCCTACATACCACCATCATCACAGGCCTACAAACCATCATCATCACAGGCCTACATACCATCATCATCACAGGCCTACATACCACCATCATCACAGGCCTACAAACCATCATCATCACAGGCCTACATACCATCATCATCACAGGCCTACAAACCATCATCATCACAGGCCTACAAACCATCATCATCACAGGCCTACAAACCATCATCATCACAGGCCTACATACCACCATCATCACAGGCCTACAAACCATCATCATCACAGGCCTACATACCACCATCATCACAGGCCTACAAACCATCATCATCACAGGCCTACAAACCATCATCATCACAGGCCTACATACCATCATCATCACAGGCCTACAAACCATCATCATCACAGGCCTACAAACCATCATCATCACAGGCCTACAAACCTTCGTCATCATCATCACAGGCCTACATACCTTCGTCATCATCATCACAGGCCTACATACCTTCGTCATCATCATCACAGGCCAACATACCTTCGTCATCATCATCACATGCCTACATACCTTCGTCATCATCATCACAGGCCTACATACCATCATCATCACAGGCCTACATACCACCATCATCACAGGCCTACAAACCATCATCATCACAGGCCTACATACCATCATCATCACAGGCCTACAAACCATCATCATCACAGGCCTACAAACCATCATCATCACAGGCCTACATACCACCATCATCACAGGCCTACAAACCATCATCATCACAGGCCTACATACCACCATCATCACAGGCCTACAAACCATCATCATCACAGGCCTACAAACCATCATCATCACAGGCCTACATACCATCATCATCACAGGCCTACAAACCATCATCATCACAGGCCTACAAACCATCATCATCACAGGCCTACAAACCTTCGTCATCATCATCACAGGCCTACATACCTTCGTCATCATCATCACAGGCCTACATACCTTCATCATCATCATCACAGGCCAACATACCTTCGTCATCATCATCACATGCCTACATACCTTCGTCATCATCATCACAGGCCTACAAACCATCATCATCACAGGCCTACATACCAACATCATCACAGGCCTACAAACCATCATCATCACAGGCCTACATACCATCATCATCACAGGCCTACAAACCATCATCATCACAGGCCTACAAACCATCATCATCACAGGCCTACATACCACCATCATCACAGGCCTACAAACCATCATCATCACAGGCCTACATACCACCATCATCACAGGCCTACAAACCATCATCATCACAGGCCTACAAACCATCATCATCACAGGCCTACAAACCATCATCATCACAGGCCTACATACCATCATCATCACAGGCCTACAAACCATCATCATCACAGGCCTACAAACCATCATCATCACAGGCCTACAAACCTTCGTCATCATCATCACAGGCCTACATACCTTCGTCATCATCATCACAGGCCTACATACCTTCGTCATCATCATCACAGGCCTACATACCTTCGTCATCATCATCACAGGCCTACATACCTTCGTCATCATCATCACAGGCCTACATACCTTCGTCATCATCATCACAGGCCTACATACCTTCATCATCATCATCACAGGCCTACATACCACCATCATCACAGGCCTACATACCACCATCATCACAGGCCTACATACCATCATCATCACAGGCCTACATACCACCATCATCACAGGCCTACATACCATCATCATCACAGGCCTACATACCTTCGTCATCATCATCATCACAGGCCTACATACCTTCGTCATCATCATCACAGGCCTACATACCACCATCACCACAGGCCTACAAACCACCATCATCACAGGCCTACAAACCACCATCATCACAGGCCTACATACCTTCGTCATCATAATCACAGGCCTACAAACCACCATCATCACACGCCTACATACCTTCGTCATCATAATCACAGGCCTACATACCACCATCATCACAGGCCTACATACCTTCGTCATCATCATCACATGCCTACATACCTTCGTCATCATCATCACAGGCCTACATACCACCATCACCACAGGCCTACAAACCACCATCATCACAGGCCTACAAACCACCATCATCACAGGCCTACATACCTTCGTCATCATAATCACAGGCCTACAAACCACCATCATCACACGCCTACATACCTTCGTCATCATAATCACAGGCCTACATACCACCATCATCACAGGCCTACATACCTTCGTCATCATCATCACATGCCTACATACCTTCGTCATCATCATCACAGGCCTACATACCTCCACCATCATCACAGGCCTACATACCTCCATCACCACCATCCTGATGCTGTAATGTCTATGTTTGATCCACACTGTTCTTCTGATAGCCCAGTTGTCTCATGACCTCACTGCAGTAGTCTTCCACTTGGGAGATCTGCTCAATGTTCAACCGCTCTCTCCATGCGAAGATGGCTTCCTTAGCGTCCCTGGACGATATTACAAACGGTTTGTCTGAGGAGTAACCGTGTCCGTGGGTCATGTTCAACACGAACTTATCCATGGCAGGAAAGGAGGAGAGTTTGGAGAAGCTGTAGAGTCTCCTGAGTTCCTCCATGGGATGTAGAACCAAGTCCTCGTAGCGGATCTTGATGTAATTCCTCTTCACCCAGGGGGGCGCGTTCATCATGAGCATCATGTCGTTCAGCCAGTTGTCACATATTAGTTCCATTGCGCTAGAGACATAATTCTCTGCCCGGTTCCCCCTGTTGTTTGGCACCAGTAGACGCTTGTATTTCTCCGTCTGTTTTTTACTCCTCAGTACCTGTATGCTCTCCTTGACCAGAGCTTGTTTCGATTTCAGTCGTGAATTGTGCACTGCCCGCGGGTCTCTAAACAACTGAATGATCTGGAGATTTAAAGCGGGATCTCTCATTAACGGGACGAGTACACCGAGGTCCAGAACCCGCACACCTTTGATTACCACGACGCGGTACTTCTTGCACTCCCTCTCCAACTCTTTGATATCTTTCCTTGGACACTTTCCACAGACGTCATCTTGGACTAATCCCACGTCGTTTCTCTTGTACGCCTCACATAGAGGTTCCGAGCAGATCACTTTGTTCTTTCTCCATCCAAATATAAAAGACGTGGTAATATTTTGGCTCCCTGTGTACAGTTTTAAAACTGAGAAGTCGCATCGTAATAACGCCTTCATCATATCACGCACTGCTCCTTGCAGACTGACCGCATCTCCTGGATAGAGAGCCTGCCATACATGCCACATGGGCTCGTAGAGGTAAAACACATCCGGGTGTTGATTGAATAACTCTCCTAAGAACGATGACCCCGTCCTCCATGTAGCATGTAAATAAACGTGTATTTTAGACTGGCTCCTGTTGACTACCGTCTCTTCCACGGTACCCGTAGTGTTGCTGAACTTGTCCCCGTTATTCCACACATCGAGGTCGGGGCACCTCGGCTGTTGCTTGCCATGTTTAATATGCCCTGATTTACTCCTGTAGTCCAGCATATACGGAATTAACAGAAGTAACACGGAATATCCTAGAATTAAAATGAAGTATTTCTTCTGTAGCCTCCTTTTCATTTCCCTCTCTCACAGGTAGACAGGGCTGTTGTTAGGTTCGGTGCGGCTTTGTGAAGGCTGAGACCAGCAAGAAGAAAGAGTTGAACAATAAATGACTTAGACACGCCCATTCAAATGACGACATAAAAGCACACGGTCACAGGTTCAAAATAAAAGCCCAGTTATATAGTTTCAGTCTAGTGTGCATTCATGTAGCCTTATTTTTATTTTATTTTTTAATAAAACGTTTCTTTCGAATCATGTTTATTTATAGCTAGGCATATATAAATGTTTCTATAACAATTTAGAGTCTTACAGCGAAGGGCCTGAATACATATGGAAAATAAGGTATTTCTGGGGGTTTTCTTCCAAAAACCTGTTTTCTTTTCGCTTTGTTATTATGAGATATCGTTTGTAGATTGATGAGGGAAAATGTCATTTAATCAATTTTAGAATAAGGCTGTAACAAAATGTGGGAAAAGTTGTATAGGCCATCATTGTAAATACAAATGGGTTCTTAGCTTACTTGAAATAAATACATGTTAAATAAATATTAAATAAAGGTTAAAAAAATAAGTCAAGCGGTCTGAATACTTTCCAAATGCGCTGTACTGGTGAAAAACACACACATCCCTGCAAAGGAAAAGCTGTTCTCCAACGAAAGCCGACTGAAAACGGAGAAATAACTGTAGTTCAGTTTTTATTCTAACAATTTGTTGCCATGGTGAATAATCCAATAGCAATTGGTAGGACACATGAAAGAGTTTACCGGAATCTCTACAATAAAAATACTTGCGTTTCAATTACATGTATTTGTTGATCTAATGACATTTAGTGGGATTCTAAATTCAAATATAAGGGGCTTTTATAGAACTTATATATTTTAAACAAGCAATTTCTAAACTGCACACACACCAAAAACCCTGTTGCATTGACAAGAGTCAATAAATCACTAGTATCGATCAGGTCGTAGGCCTATGTGCTTTTGAAACTAACGCAACTGAAAAAAAATACAGTGGTAGTAATACAAGGTTATAACATCGACAGAGAAGATAGAAATGCCAAAGGTGGAGGTGCTGTTTATATTCAGAACCACATTCCTGTACAGATTAGAGAGGATCTCATGTTAAATACTGTTGAAGTAATATGGCTACAGGTTCATCTGCCTCACCTAAAGCCCATTTTGGTGGGAAGCTGCTATAGACAGTCAGTATCTGGATAATGTTAAATACTGTTGAAGTAATATGGCTACAGGTTCATCTGCCTCACCTAAAGCCCATTCTGGTGGGAAGCTGCTATAGACCACCAAGTGCTAACAGTCAGTATCTGGATAACGTGTGAAATGCTTGATAATGTATGTGACATCAACAGAGAGGTATATTTTCTGGGTGACTGGCTTACACCAAGCTGCCCACTCAAGGAAAAGCTTCAAACTCAAACTTGTGCCTGCAACCTGGTTCAGGTTATCAGTCAACCTACCAGAGTAGTTACAAACAGCACAGGAATGAAATCATTAACATGTATTCATCCCATCTTTACTAATGCTGCAGAAATCTGCTTTAAAGCAGTATCTAAATCCATTGGATTTAGTAGCCAGTTACTAATAAGCACGCACCCACTAAGAAAATGACTATAAAACCTGAAATCCCCATGGATTGATGAGGAATTGAACAGTTGCATGGTTGAGAGGGATGAGGTTAAAGGAATGGCAAATAAGTCTGGCTGCACAACCAACTGGCAAACGTACTGCAAACTGAGAAATCATGTGACTAAACTAAAACAAAAAGAAGAGGAAACGGTACTAAATGTCACCTGTTAAATGGGATACTTCACAGGCTGTAACTACTCATGGTCATATAATGATGTTCATTAGAGTTGTGATCTGTTAAATGGGATACTCCACAGGCTGTAACTACTCATGGTTATATAATGATGTTCATTAGAGTTGTGATCTGTTAAATGGGATACTTCACAGGCTGTAACTACTCATGGTCATATAATGATGTTCATTAGAGTTGTGATCTGTTAAATGGGATACTTCACAGGCTGTAACTACTCATGGTTATATAATGATGTTCATTAGAGTTGTGATCTGTTAAATGGGATACTTCACAGGCTGTAACTACTCATGGTTATATAATGATGTTCATTAGAGTTGTGATCTGTTAAATGGGATACTTCACAGGCTGTAACTACTCATGGTTATATAATGATTCATTAGAGTTGTGATCTGTTAAATGGGATACTTCACAGGCTGTAACTACTCATGGTTATATAATGATTCATTAGAGTTGTGATCTGTTAAATGAGATAATTAACGGGCTGTAACAACTCAGCACAAATATGGATAATGGTTCTGTAAACATAATCTCTTGGAACATAAATGGTTGTGGTAGCAAAGTGACGAGGAAAAAGATTTGGACATATTTAAAATCAAAACAGGTGGATAATGTCTTCATATAGGAATCACATTTAACAGATAGAAGCACTGACATTTAGAAGGAGTCTGGATTGCAGTAGTTATCACAGATCATTTAGAGGAGGCTGGGTTGCAGTAGTTATCACAGATCATTTAGAGGAGGCTGGGTTGCAGTAGTTATCACAGATCATTTAGAAGAGGCTGGGTTGCAGTGGTTATCACAGATCATTTAGAGGAGGCTGGGTTGCAGTAGTTACCACAGATCATTTAGAAGAGGCTGGGTTGCAGTAGTTATCACAGATCATTTAGAAGAGGCTGAGTTGCAGTAGTTTATCACAGATCATTTAGAGGAGGCTGGGTTGCAGTAGTTATCACAGATCATTTAGAGGAGGCTGGGTTGCAGTAGTTATCACAGATCATTTAGAAGAGGCTGGGTTGCAGTAGTTATCACAGATCATTTAGAAGAGGCTGAGTTGCAGTAGTTATCACAGATCATTTAGAGGAGGCTGGGTTGCAGTAGTTATCACAGATCATTTAGAGGAGGCTGGGTTGCAGTAGTTTATCACAGATCATTTAGAGGAGGCTGGGTTGCAGTAGTTATCACATATCATTTAGAGGAGGCTGGGTTGCAGTGGTTTACCACAGATCATTTAGAAGAGGCTGGGTTGCAGTAGTTATCACAGATCATTTAGAAGAGGCTGAGTTGCAGTAGTTATCACAGATCATTTAGAAGAGGCTGAGTTGCAGTAGTTATCACAGATCATTTAGAGGAGGCTGGGTTGCAGTAGTTATCACAGATCATTTAGAGGAGTCTGGGTTGCAGTAGTTATCACAGATCATTTAGAGGAGGCTGGGTTGCAGTGGTTTACCACAGATCATTTAGAGGAGGCTGGGTTGCAGTGGTTTACCACAGATCATTTAGAAGAGGCTGGGTTGCAGTAGTTATCACAGATCATTTAGAAGAGGCTCGGTTGCAGTAGTTATCACAGATCATTTAGAAGAGGCTGGGTTGCAGTAGTTATCACAGATCATTTAGAGGAGGCTGGGTTGCAGTAGTTACCACAGATCATTTAGAGGAGGCTGGGTTGCAGTAGTTATCACAGATCATTTAGAAGAGGCTGGGTTGCAGTAGTTATCACAGATCATTTAGAGGAGGCTGGGTTGCAGTGGTTTACCACAGATCATTTAGAGGAGGCTGGGTTGCAGTAGTTATCACAGATCATTTAGAGGAGGCTGGGTTGCAGTAGTTACCACAGATCATTTAGAGGAGGCTGGGTTGCAGTAGTAGTTTATCATAGATCCTAACCTTCATCTAATGGGCAGATCGTCCTTCCTGGAGATTTTAACCTTATTCTAATGGGCAGATTGTCCTTCCTGGAGATTTTAACCTTATTCTAATTGGCAGATCGTCCTTAATGGAGACTTCAACCTTCATCTAATGGGCAGATGGTCCTTAATGGAGATTTTAACCTTCATCTAATGGGCAGATGGTCCTTAATGGAGACTTTAACCTTCATCTAATGGGCAGATCGTCCTTAATGGAGACTTTAACCTTCATCTAATGGGCAGATCGTCCTTAATGAAGATTTTAACCTTCATCTAATGGGCAGATGGTCCTTAATGGAGACTTTAACCTTCATCTAATGGGCAGATCGTCCTTAATGGAGATTTTAACCTTCATCTAATGGGCAGATGGTCCTTCATGGAGACTTTAACCTTCATCTAATGGGCAGATGGTCCTTAATGGAGACTTTAACCTTCATCTAATGGGCAGATCGTCCTTAATGGAGATTTTAACCTTCATCTAATGGGCAGATGGTCCTTAATGGAGACTTTAACCTTCATCTAATGGGCAGATGGTCCTTAATGGAGACTTTAACCTTCATCTAATGGGCAGATGGTCCTTAATGGAGATTTTAACCTTCATCTAATGGGCAGATGGTCCTTAATGGAGACTTTAACCTTCATCTAATGGGCAGATCGTCCTTAATGGAGATTTTAACATTCATCTAATGTACAAGATGATTGATAGAAGTACATTCACAGGTAACTCCACGCCAAAGGATAGACTTGCAATACATATGCTAGCAGAAGATATGGAGATTAGTCCATCCTAATGATAGAGAATATACGCTTTTCTCCCACTGTTATAAGACATGCTCCAGAATAGATTTCTTCCTGATATCTAATTTCATGGTTAATAATGTGATTGGTCCCATTGCCCTCACAGATCATTGCCCTCACAGATCATGCTATCAAATCAAATCAAATGGTATTGGTCGCATACACATGGTTAGCAGATGTTCATGCAAGTGTAGCAAAATGCTTGTGCTTCAAGTTCCGACTGTGCAGTAATATCTAACAAGTAATCTAACAATTCCCCAACAACTACCTTATACACACAAATTTAAAGGGATGATATAAGAATACAGAATACATATATATATATAGAATACATATAAATATATGGATGGGCAAACATTCTCTCAATTGTAAACATTTCCAGAAATGTCCCTGGTCACCCACGTAACGTTTTTGTACCAAATCTGAGTAAGACATTAAAACATCTTCATTGTACAGATTAACTCCTTTCAAAAATGAGACCAGGGACATTTCTGGAAATGTTTACAATTGAGAGAATGTTTGTAATCCTTAGAATCTGGAAGGACCTCTCCTACTCTGAAACAGTGGTCAGAATCACTGTTGGTATGGTTACAGCAGCTAGAGTAGTCCTTAGAATCTAGAAGGACCTCTCCTACTCTGAAACAGTGGATAGAATCACTGTTGGTATGGTTACAGCAGCTAGAGTAGTCCTTAGAATCTAGAAGGACCTCTCCTACTCTGAAACAGTGGATAGAATCACTGTTGGTATGGTTACAGCAGCTAGAGTAATCCTTAGAATCTAGAAGGGTCACTCCTACTCTGAAACAGTGGATAGAATCACTGTTGAAGGTGGCATCTTATGAACAAATGCTTGCTAGGATCACTGGTAGAAACAACAATTCTAGAAGCTGAATGTGTTTTCTAAGTCCTTTTTCTAAGACTGGGAGGTGATTACTTACACTTGTGAACCCATTTAGTTCTGTATTGTAGCTTGTGAGATAATATTTGACTATGTATGTGTGCTATGTTGGAGGATATGTCCATTTCTTTGTTTGTTTGTGGAATAAGATGGACTATAGTCCACTGAGGGGAGGACGGCTCATAATAATGGCTGGAATGGAGTGAATGGAATGGCATGTAACACATGGAAACCATGTGTTTGATGTATTTGGTACCATTCCACCAATTTCACTCAAGCTGTTACCACAAACCCGTCTTACCCAATTCAGGTGTCACCAACCTCCTGTGCTGTAAAAATAGGATTGGTTTGACTTGATTATGTACACCTGGGGAAATAGACATTAAGGATACTTGACATTTAAAGAATGTTTTGATAGAAATGTATAGATCCCATATGGAACAAGTGTGTGCTCTATTCATTCTATGATTTTTTTGTTGTTGTATTTTACTGCCATTTTCTCCCCAATTATGATCTTGTCTCATCGCTACAACTCCCCAACGGGCTCGGGAGGCAAGGTTATGGTGTAATGATCATGCTGTTTAATCAGCTTCTTGATATGCCACACCTGTCAGGTGGATGGATTATTATTTTGGAGAGATTGGAAACCCAAATTGGTCTACACGGACAAGTTCTGGCCTGGTTTAGATCTTATCTGTCGGAAAGATATCAGTTTGTCTCTGTGAATGGTTTGTCCTCTGACAAATCAACTGTAAATTTCAGTGTTCCTCAATGTTCCGTTTTAGGACCACTATTGTTTTCACTATATATTTTACCTCTTGGGGATGTCATTCGAAAACATAATGTTAACTTTCACTGCTATGCGGTTGACACACAGCTGTACATTTCAATGAAACATGGTGAAGCCCCAAAATTGCCCTCGCAAGAAGCCTGTGTTTCAGACATAAGGAAGTGGATGGCTGCAAACTTTCTACTTTTAAACTCGGACAAAACAGAGATGCTAGTTCTAGGTCCCAAGAAACAAAGAGATCTTCTGTTGAATCTGGCAATTAATATTGATGGTTGTAGAGTCGTCTCAAATAAAACAGTGAAAGACCTCGGCGTTACTCTGGACCCTGATCTCTCTTTTGACGAACATATCAAGATTGTTTCAAGGACAACTTTTTTCCATCTACGTAACATTGCAAAAATCAGGAACTTTCTGTCCAAAAATTATGCATAAAAATGAATCCATGCTTTTGTTACTTCTAGGTTAGACAACTGCAATGCTCTACTTTCCGGCTACCAGGATAAAGCACTAATTAAACCTCAGTTAGTGCTAAATATGGCTGCTAGAATCCTGACTAGAACCAAAACATTTGATCATATTATTCCAGTGCTAGCCTCTCTACACTGGCTTCCTGTTAAGGCAAGGGCTGATTTCAAGGTTTTACTGCTCAACTACAAAGCAACCTATCTTTCCGATTTGGTCCTCTACGGTCACAAGACGCAGAATTTCTAAGCAAACAGCTGGAGGCTGGGCTTTCTCCTATAGTGCTCCATTTTTATGGAATGGTTTGCCTACCCATGTGAGAGACGCAGACTTGGTCTCAACCTTTAAGTCTTTACTGAAGACTCATCTCTTCAGTGGGTCATATGATTGAGTGTAGTCTGGCCCAGGAGTGTGAAGGTGAACGGAAAGGCACTGGAGCGACGAACCACCCTTGCTGTCTCTGCCTGGCTGGTTCCACTCTCTCCACTGGGATTCTCTGCCTCTAACCCTATTACAGGGGCTGAGTCACTGGCTTACTCGTGCTCTTTCATGCCATCCCTAGGAGGGGTGCGTCACTTGAGTGGGTTGAGTCTCTGACGTGATCTTCCTGTCTGGGTTGGCACCCTCCCTTGGGTTGTCCCGTGGCGGAGATCTTTGTGGGCTATTCTCGGCCTTGTCTCTGGATGGTAAGTTGGTGGTTGAAATTATCCCTCTAGTGGTGTGGGGGCTGTGCTTTGGCAAAGTGGATGGGGTTATATCCTTCCTGTTTGGCCCTGTACGGGGGTATCATCGGATGGGGCCACAGTGTCTCCTGACCCCTCCTGTCTCAGCCTCCAGTATTTATGCTGCAGTAGTGTATGTGTCTGGGGGCTAGGGTCATTTTGTTATATCTGGAGTACTTATCCTGTCTTATCTGGTGTCCTGTGTGAATTTAAGTATGCTCTCTCTAATTCTGTCTTTCTCTCTTTCTTTCTCTCTCTCTCTCGGAGGACCTGAGTCCTAGGACCATGCCTCAGGACTACCTGGCATGATGACTCCTTGCTGTCCCCAGTCCAACTGGCCGTGCTGCTGCTCCAGTTTCAACTGTTCTGCCTGCAGCAATGGAACCCTGACCTGTTCACCGGACGTGCTACCTGTCCCAGACCTGCTGTTTTTACAACTCTCTAGAGACAGCAGGAGCGGTAGAGATACTATCAATGATCGGCTATGAAAAGACAACTGACATTCACTCCTGAGGTGCTGATTTGCTGCACCTTCGACAACTACTGCCACCCGGCACAGCCAGAAGAGGACTGGCCACCCCTCATAGCCTGGTTCCTCTCTAGGTTTCTTCCTAGGTTTTGGCCTTTCTAGGGAGTTTTTCCTAGCCACCGTGCTTCAACACCTGCATTGCTTGCTGTTTGGGGTTTTAGGCTGGGTTTCTGTACAGCACTTCGCGATATCAGCTGATGTAAGAAGGGCTATATAAATATATTTGATTTGAAATTTGATTTTAGGATGATGTTGTACACTGCCCAGACAAACTCTGAGCCAGGATTAAAATCAACTCATAAAAGTTTATCTCAGCTGCTAATCACGACAGTTTGAGGTACAGCAAAGGAAAGATAGTGTTGATGCTCATGGACAATGTTGCAAATGATGGAGAATAACCAATCACAATGAGGCATCAGCAGCTTTGAACTCTATAGATTCAGACAGTGAATGTGACCGGACATCTTAAAACCTTTGATGGAATTTCTACATAATCACATGATCACTTAGCTTTCTTTTAATTATCGCCTAATATGTATTCATAACCTTTTTTAACCATTTCTGATGGTTGTTCAAAAGCAGAATTTAGACGATATTACCGTCATATCAACACACACGTAACTCCTATTTAACAACTATATTGTCACGTGTGCTCCTCCCTCTCCGGCCTCAAGGTCACCAGGCTGCTCGTTATGGCTCACACCTGTCACCATCGTTACGTGCACCTGTCACCATCGTTACACGCACCTGCGCATCATCAGACTCACCTGGACTCCATCACTTCCCTGATTACCTCCCCTATATAAACTCAGCAACAACAAAAAAACATACCTTTTTCAGGACCTTGTCTATCAAGATAATTCATAAAAATCAAAATAACTTCACAGATCTTCATTGTAAAGAGTTTAAACACTGTTTCCCATGCTTGTTCAATGAACCATAAACAATTAATGAACATGCACCTGTGGAACGGTCGTTAAGAAATTAACAGTTTACAGACGGTAGGCAATTAAGGTCACAGAAAACTTAGGACACTAAAGAGGCCTTTCTACTGACTCTGAAAAACACCAAAAGAAAGATGCCCAAGATACCTTCTCATCTGCATGAATGTGCCTTAGGCTGCAAGGAGGCATGAGGACTGCAGAAGTGGCCAGGGCAATAAATTACAATGTCCATGCTGTGAGACGCCTAAGACAGCGCTACAGGGAGACAGGATGGACAGCTGATCGTCCTCGCAGTGGCAGACCACGTATAACAACACCTGCACAGGATCAGTACATCCGAACATCACACCTGCGGGACAGGTACAGGATGACAACAACAACTGCCCGAGTTACACCAGGAACACACAATCCCTCTATCAGTGCTCAGACTGTCCGCAATAGTCTGAGAGAGGCTGGACTGAGGGCTTGTAGGTCTGTTGTAAGGCAGGTCCTCAACATACATCACCAGCAACAACATCGCCTATGGGCACAAACCCACCGTCGCTGAACCAGACAGGACTGGCAAAAAGTGCTCTTCACTGACGAGTCACGGTTTTGTCTCACCAGGGGTGATGGTCGGATTCGCATTTATCGTCGAAGGAATGAGCGTTACACCGAGGCCTGTACTTTGAAGCGGGATCCATTTGGAGGTGGAGGGTCCGTCATGGTCTGGGGCGGTGTGTCACAGCATCATCGGACTGAGGTTGTTGTCATTGCAGGTAATCTCAACGCTGTGTGTTACAGGGAAGACATCCTCCTCCCTCATGTGGTACCCTTCCTGCAGGCTCATCCTGACATGAACCTGCCACCAGCCATACTGCTCATTCTGTGCATGATTTCCTGCAAGACAGGAATGTCAGGGTTCTGCCATGGCCAGCGAAGAGCCCGGATCCCAATCCAATTGAGCATGTCTGGGACCTGTTGGATCGGAGGGTGAGGGCTAGAGCCATTCCTCACAGAAATGTCCGGGAACATGCAGGTGCCTTAGTGGAAGAGTGGGGTAACATCTCACAGCAAGAACTGGCAAATCTGGTGCAGTCCATGAGGTCCAGGCAGGTCCTCACCAGACATCACCGGCAACAACGTGGCCTATGGGCACAAACCCACCGTCGCTGAACCAGACAGGACTGGCAAAAAGTGCTCTTCACTGACGAGTCACGGTTTTGTCTCACCAGGGGTCGGATTCACGTTTATCGTCAAACTGTATTTATTTTGGGATGTTGTTTCTCAACAGGAGCTGTTCCAAAATAGCTGAAGTGCGTCTTTAATCATTCCCTCATTTCTTATGGATAACAGAAGAACGATCAGAATTATCAGTGGGATCAGTGACCCTGAAGGACACCTGGAGATTCTCTGTCCAGCAGACAGGAAGAACTGCTTGTGTGTCTACGTGTGTGTTTTACATACCTTCACCCTGCCTGAAGCCAATTTGCGTGGTGACCTGGGAGAGGCTGAGCTTGTTGTATTGCAGTCCATTACTTTTCAACCACAGCTGAGGAGATCATGGTTTACACTTCCTCCTCCACATTTCCAGACCATTACACAGCCACCGGGCTATGCAATGACCCTGCTTGTATGGACAGAGGAGGGGGAGAGAGAGATGACAGGGGAGGAAAAGAAAGGAGGGAGACAGAATGGAGGGTGGAGGAGGGAGAGAGAGAGAGAGAACAGTTGAAGTCAGAAGTTTACACACACCTTGGCCAATACATTGAAGCTCAGTTTCACAATTCCCTACATTTAATCCCTGTACAAATTCCCAGAATAAAAGTAGAGAGAATGATTTATTTAAGCTTTCATTTCTTTCATCACATTCCCATCACATTCCCATTGTTTAACTTGGGTCAAACATTTTGGGTAGCCTTCCACAAGCTTCCCACAATAAGTTGAGTGAATTTTGACCCATTCCTCCTGACAGAGCTGGTGTAACTGTGTCAGGTTTGTAGGCCTCCATGCTCGCACACGCTTTTTCAGTTCTGCCCACAAATGTTCTATAGAATTGAGGTCAGGGCTTTGTGATGACCACTCTTTGTTTCCCCCAACTTTGGAAGTATGCTTGGGGTCATTGTCCATTTGGAAGACCCATTTGCGACCAAGCTTTAACTTCCTGACTGATGTCTTGAGATGTTGCTTCAATATATCCACATAATTTTCCTTCTCATGATGCCATCTATTTTGTGAAGTGCACCAGTCCCTCCTGCAGCAAAGCACCCCACAACATGATGCTGCCACCCCCGTGCTTCACAGTTGGGATGGTGTTCTTTGTTCCGAAGTGCCCACGTGCAGTTGCAAACCGTAGTCTGGCTTTTTTATGGCGGTTTTGGAGCAGTGGCTTCTTCCATGCTGAGCGGCCTTTCAGGTTACGTCAATATTGGACTCGTTTTACTGTGGATATTGATACTTTTGTACCTGTTTTCTCCAGCATCTTCACAAGGTCCTTTGCTGTTGTTCTGGGATTGATTTGCACTTTTTGCATCAAAATACGTTAATCTCTAGAAGACAGAATGCGTCTCCTTCCTGAGCGGTAGGATGGCTGCGTGGTCCCATGGTGTTTATACTTGCGTACTATTGTTTGTACAGATGAACGTACCTTCAGGCGTTTGGAAATTGCTCCCAAGGATGTACCAGACTTGTGGCAGTTTACAATATTTTTTCTGGGGTCTTGGCTGATGTCTTTTGACATTCCCATGATGTCAAGCAAAGATGCACTGAGTTTGAAGGTAGGCCTTGAAATACATCCACAGGTACACGTCCAATTGACTCAAATGATGTAAATTAGCCTATCAGAAGCTTCTAAAGCCATGACATAATTTTCTGGAATTTTCCAAGCTGTTTAAGGGCACAATCAACTTAGTGTATGTAAACTTCTGACCCACTGGAATTGTGATACAGTGAGTTATAAGTGAAATAATCTGTCTGTAAACAATTGTTGGAAAAATTACTTGTCATGCACAAAGTAGATGTCCTAACTGACTTGCCAAAACTATAGTTTGTTAACAAGAAATTTGTGAAATGGTTGAAAAACGAGTTTTAATGACTCCAACCTAAGTGTATGTCAACTTCCCATTTCAAGTGAATCTATATATATACTTGTATATATATATAAAACATTACAGTATATTCCCTAACCCCCTTCCCTCTATATATTTAAGGTTACGGTATATTCTCTAACCCCCTCCTCTCTCTATATATAACGTTACAGTATATTCTCTAACCCCCTCCTCTCTCTATATATAACGTTACAGTATATTCTCTAACCCCCTCCTCTCTCTATATATATAACGTTACAGTATATTCTCTAACCCCCTCCTCTCTCTATATATATAACGTTACAGTATATTCTCTAACCCCCCTCTCTCCTTTTCTCTCTCTATATATAACCTACGGTATATTCTCTAACCCCCTTTTCTCTCTATATATATAACGTTACAGTATATTCTCTAACCCCCTCCTCTCTCTCTATATATAACGTTACAGTATATTCTCTAACCCCCCTCTCCCCCTTTTCTCTCTATATATAACGTTACAGTATATTCTCTAACCCCCCTCTCTCCCTTTTCTCTCTCTATATATAACCTACGGTATATTCTCTAACCCCCTTTTCTCTCTATATATATAACGTTACAGTATATTCTCTAACCCCCTCCTCTCTATATATATATAACGTTACAGTATATTCTCTAACCCCCTCCTCTCTATATATAACGTTACAGTATATTCTCTAACCCCCCTCTCCCCTTTTCTCTCTCTCTATATATATAACGTTACAGTATATTCTCTAACCCCCTCCTCTCTCTATATATATAACATTACAGTATATTCTCTAACCCCCCTCTCCCCCTTTTCTCTCTCTATATATAACGTTACAGTATATTCTCTAACCCCCCTCTCCCCCTTTTCTCTCTCTATATATAACCTACTAACCCCCCTCCTCTCTATATATAACCTATATTTCTCTAACCCCCTTTTCTCTCTATATATATAACGTTACAGTATATTCTCTATATATATATAACGTTACACTATGTGCTCTAACCCCCTCCTCTCTATATATAACGTTACAGTATATTCTCTAACCCCCTCCTCTCTCTCTATATAAAATGTTACAGTATCAAATCAAATGTATTTAATTATATAGCCCTTCGTACATCAGCTGATATCTCAAAGTGCTGTACAGAAACCCAGCCTAAAACCCCAAACATCAAGCAATGCAGGTGTAGAAGCACGGTGGTTAGGAAAAACTCCCTAGAAAGGCCAAAACATAGGAAGAAACCTAGAGAGGAACCAGGCTATGTGGGGTGGCCAGTCCTCTTCTGGCTGTGCCGGGTGGAGATTATAACAGAACATGGCCAAGATGTTCAAATGTTCATAAATGACCAGCATGGTCGAATAATAATAAGGCAGAACAGTTGAAACTGGAGCAGCAGCATGGCCAGGTGGACTGGGGACAGCAAGGAGTCATCATGTCAGGTAGTCCTGGGGCATGGTCCTAGGGCTCAGGTCCTCCGAGAGAGAGAAGGAGAGAATTAGAGAACGCACACTTAGATTCACACAGGACACCGAATTGGACAGGAGTCCACCTCTGGCCTGCTCGCCTCCCTACCATTGAGGAAGTACAGTTCCCGCTCAGCCCAGTCAAAACTGTTCGCTGCTCTGGCCCCCCAATGGTGGAACAAACTCCCTCACGACGCCAGGACAGCGGAGTCAATCACCACCTTCCGGAGACACCTGAAACCCCACCTCTTCAAGGAATACCTAGGATAGGATAAGTAATCCTTCTCACCACCCCCCCCTTAATGATTTAGATGCACTATTGTAAAGTGGCTGTTCCACTGGATGTCAGAAGGTGAATTCACCAATTTGTAAGTCGCTCTGGATAAGAGCGTCTGCTAAATGACTTAAATGTAAATGTTAAATGAGAAGTACTCCAGATATAACAAACTGACCCTGACTTACCATCCTGAGACAAGGCTGAGTATAGCCCACAAAGATCTCCGCCATGGCACAACCCAAGGGGGGGAGCCAACCCAGACAGGATGACCACATCAGTGAATCAACCCACTCAGGTGACGCACCCATTACATTTACATTTAAGTCATTTGGCAGACGCTCTTATCCAGAGCGACTTACAAATTGGTGAATTCACCTTATGACATCCAGTGGAACAGCCACTTTACAATAGTGCATCTAAATCATTTAAGGGGGGGTGAGAAGGATTACTTTATCCTATCCTAGGTATTCCTTAAAGAGGTGGGGTTTCAGGTGTCTCCGGAAGGTGGTGATTGACTCCGCTGTCCTGGCGTCGTGAGGGAGTTTGTTCCACCATTGGGGGCCAGAGCAGCGAACAGTTTTGACTGGGCTGAGCGGGAACTGTACTTCCTCAGTGGTAGGGAGGCGAGCAGGCCAGAGGTGGATGAACGCAGTGCCCTTGTTTGGGTGTAGGGCCTGATCAGAGCCTGGAGGTACTGCGGTGCCGTTCCCCTCACAGCTCCGTAGGCAAGCACCATGGTCTTGTAGCGGATGCGAGCTTCAACTGGAAGCCAGTGGAGAGAGCGGAGGAGCGGGGTGACGTGAGAGAACTTGGGAAGGTTGAACACCAGACGGGCTGCGGCGTTCTGGATGAGTTGTAGGGGTTTAATGGCACAGGCAGGGAGCCCAGCCAACAGCGAGTTGCAGTAATCCAGACGGGAGATGACAAGTGCCTGGATTAGGACCTGCGCCGCTTCCTGTGTGAGGCAGGGTCGTACTCTGCGGATGTTGTAGAGCATGAACCTACAGGAACGGGCCACTGCCTTGATGTTAGTTGAGAACGACAGGGTGTTGTCCAGGATCACGCCAAGGTTCTTAGCGCTCTGGGAGGAGGACACAATGGAGTTGTCAACCGTGATGGCGAGATCATGGAACGGGCAGTCCTTCCCCGGGAGGAAGAGCAGTTCCATCTTGCCGAGGTTCAGCTTGAGGTGGTGATCCGTCATCCACACTGATATGTCTGCCAGACATGCAGAGATGCGATTCGCCACCTGGTCATCAGAAGGGGAAAGGAGAAGATTAATTGTGTGTCGTCTGCATAGCAATGATAGGAGAGACCATGTGAGGTTATGACAGAGCCAAGTGACTTGGTGTATAGCGAGAATAGGAGAGGGCCTAGAACAGAGCCCTGGGGGACACCAGTGGTGAGAGCGCGTGGCGAGGAGACAGATTCTCGCCACGCCACCTGGTAGGAGCGACCTGTCAGGTAGGACGCAATCCAAGCGTGGGCCGCGCCGGAGATGCCCAACTCGGAGAGGGTGGAGAGGAGGATCTGATGGTTCACAGTATCGAAGGCAGCCGATAGGTCTAGAAGGATGAGAGCAGAGGAGAGAGAGTTAGCTTTAGCAGTGCGGAGCGCCTCCGTGATACAGAGAAGAGCAGTCTCAGTTGAATGACTAGTCTTGAAACCTGAATGATTTGGATCAAGAAGGTCATTCTGAGAGAGATAGCGGGAGAGCTGGCCAAGGACGGCACGTTCAAGAGTTTTGGAGAGAAAAGAAAGAAGGGATACTGGTCTGTAGTTGTTGACATCGGAGGGATCGAGTGTAGGTTTTTTCAGAAGGGGTGCAACTCTCGCTCTCTTGAAGACGGAAGGGACGTAGCCAGCGGTCAGGGATGAGTTGATGAGCGAGGTGAGGTAAGGGAGAAGGTCTCCGGAAATGGTCTGGAGAAGAGAGGAGGGGATAAGGTCAAGCGGGCAGGTTGTTGGGCGGCCGGCCGTCACAAGAAGCGAGATTTCATCTGGAGAGAGAGGGGAGAAAGAGGTCAGAGCACAGGGTAGGGCAGTGTGAGCAGAACCAGCGGTGTCGTTTGACTTAGCAAACGAGGATCGGATGTCGTCGACCTTCTTTTCAAAATGGTTGACGAAGTCATCTGCAGAGGGGGAGGAGGGGGGGAGGGGGAGGAGGATTCAGGAGGGAGGAGAAGGTGGCAAAGAGCTTCCTAGGGTTAGAGGCAGATGCTTGGAATTTAGAGTGGTAGAAAGTGGCTTTAGCAGCAGAGACAGAGGAGGAAAATGTAGAGAGGAGGGAGTGAAAGGATGCCAGGTCCGCAGGGAGGCGAGTTTTCCTCCATTTCCGCTCGGCTGCCCGGAGCACTGTTCTGTGAGCTCGCAGTGAGTCGTCGAGCCACGGAGCGGGAGGGGAGGACCGAGCCGGCCTGGAGGATAGGGGACATAGAGAGTCAAAGGATGCAGAAAGGGAAGAGAGGAGGGTTGAGGAGGCAGAATCAGGAGATAGGTTGGAGAAGGTTTGAGCAGAGGGAAGAGATGATAGGATGGAAGAGGAGAGAGTAGCGGGGGAGAGAGAGCGAAGGTTGGGACGGCGCGATACCATCCGAGTAGGGGCAGTGTGGGAAGTGTTGGATGAGAGCGAGAGGGAAAAGGATACAAGGTAGTGGTCGGAGACTTGGAGGGGAGTTGCAATGAGGTTAGTGGAAGAACAGCATCTAGTAAAGATGAGGTCGAGCGTATTGCCTGCCTTGTGAGTAGGGGGGGAAGGTGAGAGGGTGAGGTCAAAAGAGGAGAGGAGTGGAAAGAAGGAGGCAGAGAGGAATGAGTCAAAGGTAGACGTGGGGAGGTTAAAGTTGCCCAGGACTGTGAGAGGTGAGCCGTCCTCAGGAAAGGAGCTTATCAAGGCATCAAGCTCATTGATGAACTCACCGAGGGAACCTGGAGGGCGATAAATGATAAGGATGTTAAGCTTGAAAGGGCTGGTAACTGTGACAGCATGGAATTCAAAGGAGGCGATAGAAAGATGGGTAAGGGGTGAAAGAGAGAATGACCACTTGGGAGAGATGAGGATCCCGGTGCCACCACCCCGCTGACCAGAAGCTCTCGGGGTGTGCGAGAACACGTGGGCGGACGAAGAGAGAGCAGTAGGAGTAGCAGTGTTATCTGTGGTGATCCATGTTTCCGTCAGTGCCAAGAAGTCGAGGGACTGGAGGGAGGCATAGGCTGAGATGAACTCTGCCTTGTTGGCCGCAGATCGGCAGTTCCAGAGGCTACCGGAGACCTGGAACTCCACGTGGGTCGTGCGCGCTGGGACCACCAGATTAGGGTGGCCGCGGCCACGCGGTGTGGAGCGTTTGTATGGTCTGTGCAGAGAGGAGAGAACAGGGATAGATAGACACATAGTTGACAGGCTACAGAAGAGGCTACGCTAATGCAAAGGAGATTGGAATGACAAGTGGACTACACGTCTCGAATGTTCAGAAAGTTAAGCTTACGTAGCAAGAATCTTATTGACTAAAATGATTGAAATGATACAGTACTGCTGGAGTAGGCTAGCTGGTAGTGGCTGCGTTGTTGACTTTGTAGGCTAGCTGGCAGTGGCTGCGTTGTTGACACTACACTAATCAAGTCGTTCCGTCGAGTGTAATAGTTTCTACAGTGCTGCTATTCGGGGGCTAGCTGGCTAGCTAGCAGTGTTGATTACGTTACGTTACGTTAAAAGAACGACAATAGCTGGCTAGCTAACCTAGAAAATCGCATTAGACTACACAATTGTCTTAGATACAAAGACGGCTATGTAGCTAGCTAGCTACGATCAAACAAATCAAACCGTTGTACTGTAATGAAGTGAAATGAAAATGTGATACTACCTGTGGAGCGAAGCGGAATGTTGACCGGGTTGTTGAAGTTCTATTCGGTAGACGTTGGCTAGCTGTTGGCTAGCTAGCTAGCAGTATCTCCTACGTTAAGGACGACAAATAGCTGGCTAGCTAACCTCGGTAAATTAAGATAATCACTCTAAGTCTACACACTCTAAACTACACAATTATCTTGGATACGAAGACAGCAAAGACAACTATGTAGCTAGCTAACACTACACTAATCGAGTCGTTCAGTTGAGTGAATAGTTTCTACAGTGCTGGTATTCGTTAGCTAGCTGCTGGGCAGATAGCAGTGTAGACTACGTTAGGATGACGAAATACAATAATTACGCAATTATCTTTGATACAAAGACGGCTATGTAGCTAGCTAAGAAGAAATTGCTAAGATTAGACAAATCAAACCGTTGTACTATAATGAAATGTAATGAAAATGTAATGAAAAGTTATACTACCTGCGGACCGAAGTGTAGATGCGACCGCTCGCTCCAACCCGGAACCTCCTCCAGGGACGGCATGAGAGAGCCCCAGCAAGCCAGTGACTCAGCCCCTGTAATAGGGTTAGAGGCAGAGAATCCTAGTGGAAAGAGGGGAACCGGCCAGGCAGAGACAGCAAGGGCGGTTCGTTGCTCCAGAGCCTTTCCGTTCACCTTCCCACTCCTGGGCCAGACAACACTCAATCATATGACCCACTGAAGAGATGAGTCTTCAGTAAAGACTTAAAGGTTGAGACCGAGTTTGCGTCTCTGACATGGGTAGGCAGACCGTTCCATAAAAATGGAGCTCTATAGGAGAAAGCCCTGCCTCCAGCTGTTTGCTTAGAAATTCTAGGGACAATTAGGAGGCCTGCGTCTTGTGACCGTAGCGTACGTGTAGGTATGTACGGCAGGACCAAATCAGAGAGATAGGTAGGAGCAAGCCCATGTAATGCTTTGTAGGTTAGCAGTAAAACCTTGAAATCAGCCCTTGCTTTGACAGGAAGCCAGTGTAGGGAGGCTAGCACTGGAGTAATATGATCAAATTTTTTGGTTCTAGTCAGGATTCTAGCAGCCGTATTTAGCACTAACTGAAGTTTATTTAGTGCTTTATCCGGGTAGCCGGAAAGTAGAGCAGTATATTCTCTAATCCCCTCCTCTCTCTATATAACATTACAGTATATTCTCTAACACCCTCCTCTCTCTATATATATATATAACTTTACAGTATATTCTCTAACCCACTCCTCTCTATATATAACATTACAGTATATTCTCTAACACCCTCCTCTCTCTATATATATAACGTTACAGTATATTCTCTAACTCCCTCTCCCCTATTTCTCTCTCTCTATATATAATGTTACAGTATATTCTCTAACTCCCTCTCCCCTATTTCTCTCTCTCTATATATAACGTTACAGTATATTCTCTAACCCCCTCCTCTCTATATATATAACATTACAGTATATTCTCGAACCCCCTCCTCTCTCTATATATATAACGTTACAGTATATTCTCGAACCCCCTCCTCTCTCTATATATATAACGTTACAGTATATTCTCTAACCCCCTCCTCTCTCTATATATATAACGTTACAGTATATTCTCTAACCCCCTCCTCTCTCTATATATATAACGTTACAGTATATTCTCTAACCCCCTCCTCTCTCTATATATAACGTTACAGTATATTCTCTAACCCCCCTCTCCCCCTTTTCTCTCTCTCTATATATATAACATTACAGCGGAGTCAATCACCACCTTCCGGAGACACCTGAAACCCCACCTCTTCAAGGAATACCTAGGATAGGATAAAGTAATCCTTCTCACCCCCCCCCCCTTAAATGATTTAGATGCACTATTGTAAAGTGGCTGTTCCACTGGATGTCAGAAGGTGAATTCACCAATTTGTAAGTCGCTCTGGATAAGAGCGTCTGCTAAATGACTTAAATGTAAATGTAAATGTACAGCATATTCTCTAACCCCCTCCTCTCTCTCTATATATAACGTTACAGTATATTCTCTAACCCCCCTCTCCCCCTTTTCTCTCTCTATATATAACGTTACAGTATATTCTCTAACCCCCCTCTCCCCCTTTTCTCTCTCTATATATAACGTTACAGTATATTCTCTAACCCCCTCCTCTCTATATATATATAACGTTACAGTATATTCTCTAACCCCCTCCTCTCTATATATAACGTTGCAGTATATTCTCTAACCCCCTCCTCTCTCTCTATATATAACGTTACAGTATATTCTCTAACCCCCTCCTCTCTCTCTATATATATATAACGTTACAGTATATTCTCTAACCCCCCTCTCCCCCTTTTCTCTCTCTATATATAACGTTACAGTATATTCTCTAACCCCCTCCTCTCTCTCTATATATTTTTTTAAGCATTTAAGTCATTTAGCAGACGCTCTTATCCAGAGCGACTTAACGTTACAGTATATTCTCTAACCCCCTTTTCTCTCTATATATATAACGTTACAGTAAATTCTCTAACCCCCCTCTCCCCCTTTTTTCTCTCTATATATAATGTTACGGTATATTCTCTAACCCCCTTTTCACTATATATATATATAACGTTACAGTAAATTCTCTAACCCCCCTCTCCCCCTTTTCTCTCTCTATATATAACGTTGCAGTAAATTCTCGAACCCCCTTTTCTCTCTCTATATATAACGTTACAGTATATTCTCTAACCCCCTCCTCTCTCTCTCTATATATATATATATATATATATAACGTTATGGTATTTTCTCTCACCCCCCTCTGCCCCTTTTTTCTCTCTATATAAAACGTTACAGTATATTCTCTAACCCCCTCTCCCCCTTTCCTCACTCTCTATATATGACGTTACGGTATATTCTCTAACCCCCTTTTCTCTCTATATATATACAGTGCCTTGCGAAGGTATTCGGCCCCCTTGAACTTTGCGACCTTTTGCCACATTTCAGGCTTCAAAAATAAAGATATAAAACTGTATTTTTTTGTGAAGAATCAACAACAAGTGGGACACAATCATGAAGTGGAACGACATTTATTGGATATTTCAAACTTTTTTAACAAATCAAAAACTGAAAAATTGGGCGTGCAAAATTATTCAGCTCCTTTACTTTCAGTGCAGCAAACTCTCTCCAGAAGTTCAGTGAGGATCTCTGAATGATCCAATGTTGACCTAAATGACTAATGATGATAAATACAATCCACCTGTGTGTAATCAAGTCTCCGTATAAATGCACCTGCACTGTGATAGTCTCAGAGGTCCGTTAAAAGCGCAGAGAGCATCATGAAGAACAAGGAACACACCAGGCAGGTCCGAGATACTGTTGTGAAGAAGTTTAAAGCCGGATTTGGATACAATAAGATTTCCCAAGTTTTAAACTTCTCAAGGAGCACTGTGCAAGCGACAATATTGAAATGGAAGGAGTATCAGACCACTGCAAATCTACCAAGACCTGGCCGTCCCTCTAAACTTTCAGCTCATACAAGGAGAAGACTGATCAGAGATGCAGCCAAGAGGCCCATGATCACTCTGGATGAACTGCAGAGATCTGCAGCTGAGGTGGGAGACTCTGTCCATAGGACAACAATCAGTCGTATATTGCACAAATCTGGCCTTTATGGAAGAGTGGCAAGAAGAAAGCCATTTCTTAAAGATATCCATAAATAAAAAGTGTTGTTTAAAGTTTGCCACAAGCCACCTGGGAGACACACCAAACATGTGGAAGAAGGTGCTCTGGTCAGATGAACCCAAAATTGAACTTTTTGGCAACAATGCAAAACATTATGTTTGGCGTAAAAGCAACACAGCTCATCACCCTGAACACACCATCCCCGCTGTCAAACATGGTGGTGGCAGCATCATGGTTTGGGCCTGCTTTTCTTCAGCAGGGACAGGGAAGATGGTTAAAATTGATGGGAAGATGGATGGAGCCAAATACAGGACCATTCTGGAAGAAAACCTGATGGAGTCTGCAAAAGACCTGAGACTTGGACGGAGATTTGTCTTCCAACAAGACAATGATCCAAAACATAAAGCAAAATCTACAATGGAATGGTTCAAAAATAAACATATCCAGGTGTTAGAATGGCTAAGTCAAAGTCCAGACCTGAATCCAATCGAGAATCTGTGGAAAGAACTGAAAACTGCTGTTCACAAATGCTCTCCATCCAACCTCACTGAGCTCAAGCTATTTTGCAAGGAGGAATGGGAAAACATTTCAGTCTCTCGATGTGCAAAACTGATAGAGACATACCCCAAGCAACTTACAGCTGTAATCACAGCAAAAGGTGGCGCTACAAAGTATTAACTTAAGGGGGCTGAATACTTTTGCACGCCCAATTTTTCAGTTTTTGATTTGTTAAAAAAGTTTGAAATATCCAATAAATGTCGTTCCACTTCATGATTGTGTCCCACTTGTTGTTGATTCACAAATGTATATCTTTATGTTTGAAGCCTGAAATGTGGCAAAAGGTCGCAAAGTTCAAGGGGGCCGAATACTTTCGCAAGGCACTGTATATAACGTTACAGTATATTCTCTAATCCCCCTCTCACCCTTTTCTCACCCTTTTCTCTCTCTATATATAACGTTAGTATTTTCTCTAATCCCCCTCTCACCCTTCACTCTCTCTCCCTCCTCTACCCTCCATCCTTGTTTGACCCAAGTTAAACAATGGGAATGTGATGGGAATGTGATGAAAGAAATGAAAGCTTAAATAAATCATTCTCTCTACTTTTATTCTGGGAATTTGTACAGGGATTAAATGTAGGGAATTGTGAAACTGAGCTTCAATGTATTGGCCAAGGTGTGTGTAAACTTCTGACTTCAACTGTTCTCTCTCTCTCTCTCCCTCCTCCACCCTCCATTCTGTCTCCCTCCTTTCTTTTCCTCCCCCATCTCTCTCTCCCCCTCCTCTGTCCATACAAGCAGGGTCATTGCATAGCCCGGTGGCTGTGTAATGGTCTGGAAATATGGAGGAGGAAGTGTAAACCATGATCTCCTCAGCTGTGGTTGAAAAGTAATGGACTGAAATACAACAAGCTCAGCCTCTCCCAGGTAACCACGCAAATTGGCTTCAGGCAGGGTGAAGGTATGTAAAACACACACGTAGACCAACACACAAGCAGTTCTTCCTGTCTGCTGGACAGAGAATCTCCAGGTGTCCTGCAGGGTCACTGATCCCACTGATAATTCTGATCGTTCTTCTGACCAACTATGTTATCTCCAGTCCAACCTTTTGAGGATCTGAGGAACAATGCCAAATCTGTTCATTCTCCTGAGGGGGAATAGGTTTTGTCTTGCCCTCTTCATTACTGTCTTGGTGTGTTTGGACCACGATAGTTCGTTGGTGATGTGGACACCAAGGACCTTGAAACTCTCTACCCATTACCCCGTCAATGGTAATGAGGGCCTGTTCAGCCCTCCTTTTCCTGTAGTCCACGATCAGCTCCTTTGTCAGCTCCTTTGTTCCTGTTTCATCTGCAGAAGAAGATGTATGTTTTTCCTTGGGAGATTTTCATTGATTATGTTGGAGTGTTTGTGTTGACCAAATGCCCTCAATAGAGAACTGTGTTCAATCAAGAAAACCTACTCCTGACTCGTTTATTCCACCTTCCCGCTTTAGAGTGGCGCCCAGTTACTTGGTCCGCTCACATTACGCACATCCCAAAACAGATCCTGAGACAGTCGAGCCCGGTCAAGCAGAATCAGACAGAACAACTCCTGCCAATCAAACCAGACACGTGGGTCCGTTCGAACGGTCCGACCAGAACGAGTGCAAGCCCCCTCCACTAAACGCCTGACTCCAGTAAGGTTCACAGCTCCTATTCACTTAGTCCCTACACATGCGCACATACATTGACTTTTAAAACAACCCCAAATTCACACATGCATCCAATTCATTGAATTCAAAAGTTCTTTAGCTTTTACTGGGTTTTTAGGACATTTTAAAGAGAGACCTACGTGACGCCCTTCTCGCTGAGACAGGATCTCTGAAGCAATCTATTCAAACATTTCAACTACGTAAGAACAAGCTTACCTTTTTTATAGTTGTGTGGCCACATTTGTTTGCAAGATTGTCCAAAGAAACTATCACCAGCCCGGAACGTCACTCTTTGCGATCCCTGTCCCTCCTGGCAAAGCTCCCCAAATAATAATAATATATCCCATTTAGCAGACGCTTTTGTCCAAAGCGACTTACAAGTCGGCTGGGGCCACTACTGCATATGGGTGGCCCCAGTGGGAAACGAACCCACGACGCTTGGCGTTGCAAGCGCCATGCTCTACCGACTGAGCCACACAGGACCCAAATTATCTCATGGAGAATCATTTCAAAATATAACACTTACAAGAACTTGTGAATTCAATATAGGCTTTTGATACAAACATATCAGACGCCTAGATGGTCCGCGGAACACACACTTTCCCAGAGCACTGGCTCTGTCTTTATACACATACAGTATATGAGTCCATTCCATATGTTAATGGGGTTACTTCCCTCAAGTCATCGGTCACCATTATCTTTCAGTCCAGGCTTCCTCCATGTTCATGCCTAATAACGCCTGCATCCGCTCTTGATTAGATTACAATGGTGGCAGGACCCTCTCATGTCCTAAAATGAATGTATATCTATCTTACCCTAAGCTCTTATGTCCTTTACCCTCTCTATCTAATCTTTATAATGATGTCCTGCTCCTTCCATAATAGATAATGTATTTAAGGGTCACCTCCTCCTCTTTGCCCTCTGCCTTTATGCACAGTAAAGCACGTATGGCTTCGGCCATTACACTTATGTCTGTTTAATCTTTGGTTCCCTGTCCGCTTTCTGTTTGTGGTCTAATGTATACCTATCTTTGCTCAATAGTGTCATATCTGTCTCTATATGTAACAAAAACTACAACAAAACACACAGTCCAGTTCAAAGTGAATGATGGCAGGCCCTACTGCCTGTAAACACACAGTCCAGTTCAAAGTGAATGTTGGCAGGCCCATGAGGCAAATGGCTTGTTTGCTTGTATAAAGGTCTCCTGTATCTCTGGTTGACCTATAGCGCCCTGGTCTGTTGTCGTGGCGGAATAAGAATTATTTAGGTAACATTTATAAATAATATGTTTTATTGTTTTTATTGCATGCTTATGTGAGATATGTCATTAGAATGTCTATTTTTGGATAATACTGTTGGCCGGTTGCAGTTATCTGTTCTCTGTCAGGGTCAGTTATTTGGGCCGCAGAGAGGGGAGAGGTCAAGCTTGTCTTCATATGTAAACATATCTTTTAAACCATGTTAAGGGGTGATTGAGGGGGAACCAATTATCTCTTGGCCCCACAATGTCTGTGTGCCAGTCACTGTGTCTCTGTGAGCTTGTCCAGAATGGGAGTGTCTAAAATGACAATTGATATATATCCTAATGTCTTGGTACTATGTTGTACCAAGAACGAGAAGTAGAACCTCATTTTAGGAGAGCAAACTGAACGATAATTTATAGCTAATGCTGTCTGGCTATGGGATACTCCTCTCTCAAGTAAAGTCTTCCTTTGTAATGTTCCTAAGATCTGTTATTCGTCATGTGAGTTGAGATGGGTTTGTCTTGGCTATAAATGATACGAAGAACTGTTTTGTAAGGACTCTCAGAGAATTAATTTATAGACACTGAATTGATCTGAGAGTCACAAGATGGACTTTATGATAACTCTGACTTGTGTGGTGGTTTGGTCTCATGATTTGGTAAATACAGGAAATTTCCACTACACTGTGTAGACTCTGGTCCTGGACAAGACAGATGTTTTTATTAGGTTTTATTTACTGCAGTGTCTACTTGTCCAAACACAAGGACTCTTTCCCACTCTGTATTGCAATTTTCACAAATGCTTTACTATTCGTCATTCTCAAACATCAGAATTTAAGAAAATGTAAAAATGACCGTATATAAGTGGCCAAGTGTCAGATGTTTATTTTTTTAAGTGTCACATTCTTCCTGGGGGTGTAAATGAACAGATTTGAATAAGATGTCATGTTGCTGAAATGCTGTCAGTTCCACTTTAAATGTAACAATGTTTCACACACACAAGTTATTTTATATGGCTGACAGCAGAACTTCAGTAAGAATCAGTCTCACCTTAAGTGGTTTCTAACACAACACTGTTCACCATAGTACCCTCAAAACTCATCACTAAGCTAAGGACCCTGGGACTAAACACCTCCCTCTGCAACTGGATCCTGGACTTCCTGACGGGCCACCCCCAGGTGGTGAGTGTAGGCAACAACACATCCATCACACTGATCCTCAACACGGGGGTCTCTCAGGGGTGCGTGCTCTGTCCCCTCCTGTACTCCCTGTTCACCCACGACTGCATGGCCAAACACAACTCCAACACCATCATTAAGTTTGTTGACGACACAACAGTGGTAGGCCTGATCACCAACAACGATGAGACAGCCTATATGGAGGAGGTCAGAGACCTGGCCCGGGTGGTGCCAGAATAACAACCTCTCCCTCAACGTAACCAAGGCTAAGGAGATGATTGTGGATTACAGGAAAAGGAGGACCGAGCATGCCCCCATTCACATCAACAGGTCTGTAGGGGAGCAGGTCGAGAGCTTCAAGTTCTTTGGTGTCCACATCCCCAACAAACTATCATTGTCCAAAGGCACTACAGAGGGTAGTGTGTATAGCCCAGTACATCACTGGGGCCAAGCTTTCTGCCATCCAGGACCTCTATACCAGGCGGTGTCAGAGGAAGGCCCTATAGAGGGTAGTGTGTACAGCCCAGTACATCACTGTGGCCAAGCTTTCTGCCATCCAGGACCTCTACACCAGGCGGTGTCAGAGGAAGGCCCTAAAAATTGTCAAAGACTCCAGCCACCCTAGTCATAGACAATTTTCTCTGCTACCGCACAGCAAACGGTACTGGAGCACCAAGTCTAGGTCCAAATGGCAGCTTCTTCTAACAGCTTCTATCCCCAAGCCATAAGACTGCTGAACAGTTAATCAAATAATTACCCAGACTTTTTGCATTGACCCCCCTCCCCCCCCTTTTATGCTGCTGCTACTCGCTGTTTATTATCTATGCAAAGTAACTTTACCCCTAACTACACCTACCATAGTGCCCTCAAAGGTCATCACAAAGTTAAGGACCTTGGGACTAAATACCTCCCTCTGCAACTGGATCCTGGACTTCCTGGACATCCCACTATTCACATCAACGGGACAGCAGTGGAGAAGTTGGAAAGTTTTAAGTTCCTCTGCGTACACATCACGGACAAACTGAAATGGTCCAACCACACAGACAGTGTGGTGAAGAAGGCGCAACAGTGCCTCTTCAACCTCAAGAGGCTGAAGACATTTGGCTTGTCACCTTAAACCCTCACAAACTTTTACAGATGCACAATTGAGAGAATCCTGTATTACCGCCTGGCAAACTACCTGCCCTCCAGGACACCCAAGCCAATGTCACAGGAAGGCCAAAACGATCATCAAGGACAACAACCACCCGAGCCACTGCCTGTTCACCCCGATACCATCCAGAAGGCGAGGTCAGTACAGGTGCATCAAAGCGGGGACCGAGAGACTGAAAAACAGCTTCTATCAAGGCCATCCAACTGTTAAACAGCCATCATCAACCCTGGTGTCCTGGCTAAATCCCCAATCTGTCCCTCATACCATCATGGTCACCTAATCATCCCTTGTATACAAATGGCTCATTCATCCCCCTGTAACTATTCCCCAGGTCGTTGCTGTAAATGAGAACGTGTTCTCAGTTGATTTACCTGGTCAAATAAGGGTAAAACACTCAATAAAAATCCACATATTTATATGTACATATTGTCATTCACCCCTTTATATTTGTGTGTATAAGGCAGTTGTGGAATTGTTAGATTACTTGTTAGATATTACTGCACTGTTGGAACAAGAAGCACAAGAATTTCGCTACACTCCATTAACAACATCTGCTAACCATGTGTATGTGACCATTAAAATGTAATTTGATTATTTAATTTGACATTTTACTTCAACTAACCTGTACCCCCGCACATTGACTCGGTACCAGGGTGTATAGCCTTGTTATTGTCATTCTAAGACTCAATCATGGACACTCTTACTGACAGTTGTGGCTGCTTCATGTGATGCATTTTTGCCTCAACCTTCTTGCCCTTTGTGCTGCTACCATGTTGTGTTGCTACCGTGCTGTGTTTATCAAATCAAATCAAATCAAATTTATTTATATAGCCCTTCGTACATCAGCTGATATCTCAAAGTGCTGTACAGAAACCCAGCCTAAAACCCCAAACAGCAAGCAATGCAGGTGTAGAAGCATGTGTTGCTGCCTTGCTATGTTGTTGTCTTAGGTCTCTCTTTAGGTGGCGTTGTGGTGTCTCTTGTCATGTGTGTTTCTCCTATATTTTTATTACATTTTATTTTATTTTATCCCAGACCCCATCCCCGCACAAGTCATTTTGTATTCTGGTAGGCCGTCATTGTAAATAAGAATTTCTTCTTAATTAAAAATATATTTTTTAAATGGTTTGAAATGCGGGCATTTATTTTGAAGGTTTTCTCATTACCATATGACAGTGACGTCATCGTTGGCGTTGCTCGTTGTCGAGAAGTTGTTGCACGAAGATAGCTAGCTATCAAAATAAACATGAACGGCGGAGAGCTGAAACAAATTAATTCATTGCAACGTCTTCTGACGCATAAATAATGCATGCAACGATTTAATTTCTCTAGTTTAGTATCATAACTTCAAGGGACGTGTCTTTAGGCCTTTACTCGTTGCTAACGCGTAGCTAGCTTGCTCCCACTGTTTCCACATAATTCATTTCAACGCAACGGCCTGCTAATAAGCTGGCTAACTAATTAAAAAAGATTTAGCTGGCACTATCCGACGATACAGCATCAAGAGTCCAGCTATCAATACATGCAGTTTCTTCGTTTGTGAATTTTACAGCACAGTGAATGTATTAGCTTGCTAACTAGCTAACGCTAGCTAAATTGGTCACAACAATGTCACAGGCGCACTGGACCAAATTCGAAAAGGAGACCGAGGAAGAGGTGAAGAACCTGGTCAAACACATCAGTGGGATTCAAGATGAAGAAGAGCAGAACTTTCAACTGGCACTGAAATTTACCTGGTCCAATTTCAGGTAAGGATGTCACATTTTAATTATGATTACACAGCTGCTTTAGAAAAGGTGATATGATCAAAGATGAACTGTTCAAATCAATTTTTATTTGTCACATACACATGGTTAGCAGATGTTAATGCGAGTGTAGCGAAATGCTTGTGCTTCTCGTTCCGACAACGCAGTAATAACCAACAAGTAATCGAGCTAACAATTCCAAAACTACTACTGTATAGACACAAGTGTACGGGGATAAAGAATATGTACATAAAGATATGAATGAGTGATGGTACAGAGCAGCATAGGCAAGATACAGTAGATGGTATCGAGTACAGTATATATATATGAGATGAGTATGTAAACAGTGGCATAGTTAAAGTGGCTAGTGATACATGTATTACGTAAGGATGCAGTCGATGATATAGAGTACAGTATATACGTATATATATGAGATGAATAATGTAGGGTATGTAAACATTATATTAGGTAGCATTGTGTAAAGTGGCTAGTGATATATTTTACATCATTTCCCATCAATTCCCATTATTAAAGTGGCTGGAGTTGAGTCCGTGTGTTGGGAGCAGCCACTCAATGTTAGTGGTTGCTGTTTAACAGTCTGATGGCCTTGAGATAGAAGCTGTTTTTCAGTCTCTCGGTCCCAGCTTTGATGCACCTGTACTGACCTCGCCTTCTGGATGATAGCGGGGTGAACAGGCAGTGGCTCGGGTGGTTGTTGTCCTTGATGATCTTTATGGCCTTCCTGTGACATCGGGTGGTGTAGGTGTCCTGGAGGGCAGGTAGTTTGCCCCCAATTGTGCATCTGTAGAAGTTTGTAAGTGCTTTTGGTGACAAGCTGAATTTCTTCAGCCTCCTGAGGTTGAAGAGGCGCTGCTGCGCCTTCTTCACGATGCTGTCTATGTGGGTGGACCAATTCAGTTTGTCTGTGACGTGTACGTCGAGGAACTTAAACTTACTACCCTCTCCGCTACTGTTCCATCGATGTGGATAGGGGGGTGTTCCCTCTGCTGTTTCCTGAAGTCCACAATCATCTCCTTAGTTTTGTTGACGTTGAGTGTGAGGTTATTTACCTGACACCACCCTCCGAGGGCCCTCACCTCCTCCCTGTAGGCCGTCTCGTCGTTGTTGGTAATCAAGCCTACCACTGTTGTGTTGTCCGCAAACTTGATGATTGAGTTGGAGGCGTGCATGGTGGTTATGATGGTCATCGTGGGTTTCTCTCTGTGTTGGCAGGTTTCACCGTTTCCTAGATGCCAATAGTCATAAAGTTCAACGCAGTGTGAATGGGTGAGTTGGCAAACAGGTTATATGATTTGTGTATGTAGAATTAATGTTGCCTGTTCATTATGAGCATGATGAAATACCACTGTTTCAGGATCTATGAGAAACTGATGGTGCATTCAGACCTGAGTAAAGCAGAGAGCTGGGTCAGACTGACAGAAGAGTTCCTCAACTCACCTCTACCCAACACAGATGGAACCAAGGTATGGTTAGACAAGAAACACACAACATAAACTGTATAATTTCAACACAGATGGAACCAAGGTATGGTTAGACAAGAAACACACAACATAAACTGTATAATTACAAGTGATGTGGGGGGGCAGGAAGCATAGTGTGGCACCAGTTACTGAAAGGTCAATGTAAATAGTCTGGGTGGGCATTTGATTAGTTGTTCAGCAGTCTTCTGTCTTGGTGGTAGAAGCTGTTTAGGAACATTTTGGTCTTAGACTTGGGACTCCGGGAACCACTTGTTGTGCGGTTGTAGAGAGAACAGTCTTTGACTTGTGTGACTGGAGTCTTTGACAGTTTTTTTGGGGCCTTCCTCTGACACTGCCTGGTTTAGAGGTCCTGGATGGCAGGAAGCTTGGCCCCGGTGATGTACTGGGCCGTACGCACTACCCTCTGTAGCGCCTTGCGTTCGGAGGCCAAGCAGTTGCCATACCAGCCAGTGATGCAACCAGTTTCTTTACTTAAAATCTAGCGTAAAAGGCATGTAGCTCGTCTGGCAGGCTCGCATATGATCAACATAATGCACACAGCCTGTATCATAAAATGAACCTGTACGCTTAGTTTGCAGTGCAGTGAATGACCTACCTTGTCCCCCTATGTTTTGTTACAGACGGACGTTCATCACAGTCTCCTGGACCTTCTCCTACACCTCTCCGACTCTCCCCTTAACTCCAACTACAGCGAGACACCCAGACTGAAGGAGACTGGTGAGTACATAACCCCTTCATTCCTCTGATGCTCCTCTTACTCCTGATGTGTTCTCAGTCTGGACTACATGATCCCCTGTGTCTGTGTAGAGAAAGAAGACGACTTTGACTGGTGTGGATATTTACAGGAAGGAGAGCTAGACACAGATCCATATCCTGACACCCCAGTGAGTAAAACATGCTTCAACTCTTTCTTCTGCTCATTTTCCATTTCAAACATATATATAAAAATATATATATAAAAAAATATATCCCATTTAGCAGACGCTTTTGTCCAAAGCGACTTACAAGTCGGCTGGGGCCACTACTTTTACATATGGGTGGCCCCAGCGGGAATCGAACCCACGGCGCTTGGCGTTGCAAGCGCCATGCTCTACCGACTGAGCCACACAGGACCCATGTTCCGTGATGTTCAGCCCTTCATTTATATTATCACCAGAATCTACTGTACTGTTTTGAAACCGTGGTGCCGTCCAAATGCCACCCTTATTGACCAGAGCCATCTCTCTCCAAGCCCTCTGTCTGATTCAGTCAGTTCTAATGGGACGGCTGATTTGCTGTAGTGTGTACTCTTCCTGGTCTTGTTTTGATGCTAACTGTTAACTGTCTCGAACAGGAGTCTCTCTTTACTATTACTACTGAGTGATTAGTGCTTTTTGAGGTCGGGTTGGTTTCGGTTCCAATATTAAAAAATTATAGATTATTTTTACTACCGAAAATGCATTATAAAATGACGACATTAAAATGATTTCGGAGCTTTTTAATGGAAATTCCAAAGCCAAAAATAGTGGAATAAAATATTCCGTTGTCTTTGTCAGGTCCACATTGGGGAGACATCAATTGAAAAATAGGAAATTCCTATGAAATAATACAACATTTCAGTTGTGTATATTGCATTTTGTATTTGATGACTTTATTATTTTTCATTCCTTAAAGTCATCCTCTCTGCTAAGGCAGTAGCAGCCAGCCAGACCATCTAACGTTATCTCTGAAGACAGCACAGGGAGAACAGTCATCCTCTCTGCTAAGGCAGTAGCAGCCAGCCAGACCATCTAACGTTATCTCTGAAGACAGCACAGGGAGAACAGTCATCCTCTCTGCTAAGGCTGTAGCAGCCAGCCAGACCATCTAACGTTATCTCTGAAGACAGCACGGGAAGACCAGTCATCCTATTGAGCTCGCCTGCCTCAGTACGCTTCATAGCTGTCTGACCAAATCATTTCACTAGTTCTTCAAAGTAGATACGGCATACTTCTACGAGCTGTCTCTATTCCTCGTCCTTGTGTACATTCCTCTCATGCCGTCTGTGTGTATCTACCTCTCTACCATAGGAGCTGTCTGTTAAACATCTCTGCCATAGGAGCGGTCTGTTAAACATCTCTCTATCCAGGAGTGGTCTGTTAAACATCTCTGCCATAGGAGCGGTCTGTTAAACATCTCTGCCATAGGAGTTGTCTGTTAAACATCTCTATCTAGGAGCGGTCTGTTAAACATCTCTATCTAGGAGCGGTCTGTTAAACATCTCTCTATCTAGGAGCGGTCTGTTAAACATCTCTCTATCTAGGAGTGGTCTGTTAAACATCTCTATCTAGGAGCTGTCTGTTAAACATCTCTCTATCCAGGAGCGGCCTGTTAAACATCTCTCTATCCAGGAGTGGTCTGTTAAACATCTCTGCCATAGGAGCGGTCTGTTAAACATCTCTGCCATAGGAGTTGTCTGTTAAACATCTCTATCTAGGAGCGGTCTGTTAAACATCTCTATCTAGGAGTGGTCTGTTAAACATCTCTATCTAGGAGCGGTCTGTTAAACATCTCTCTATCTAGGAGTGGTCTGTTAAACATCTCTATCTAGGAGTGGTCTGTTAAACATCTCTATCTAGGAGTTGTCTGTTAAACATCTCTATCTAGGAGCGGTCTGTTAAACATCTCTCTATCTAGGAGCTGTCTGTTAAACATCCCTCTATCCAGGAGCGGTCTGTTAAACATCTCTATCTAGGAGTTGTCTGTTAAACATCTCTGCCATAGGAGCAGTCTGTTAAACATCTCTCTATCTAGGAGCGGTCTGTTAAACATCTCTCTATCTAGGAGCGGTCTGTTAAACATCTCTGCCATAGGAGCGGTCTGTTAAACATCTCTGCCATAGGAGTTGTCTGTTAAACATCTCTCTATCTAGGAGCGGTCTGTTAAACATCTCTCTATCTAGGAGCTGTCTGTTAAACATCTCTATCTAGGAGCGGTCTGTTAAACATCTCTATCTAGGAGCGGTCTGTTAAACATCTCTCTATCTAGGAGCTGTCTGTTAAACATCTCTCTATCTAGGAGCGGTCTGTTAAACATCTCTATCTAGGAGCGGTCTGTTAAACATCTCTATCTAGGAGCGGTCTGTTAAACATCTCTCTATCTAGGAGCGGTCTGTTAAACATCTCTCTATCTAGGAGTGGTCTGTTAAACATCTCTATCTAGGAGCTGTCTGTTAAACATCTCTCTATCCAGGAGCGGCCTGTTAAACATCTCTCTATCCAGGAGTGGTCTGTTAAACATCTCTGCCATAGGAGCGGTCTGTTAAACATCTCTCTATCTAGGAGCGGTCTGTTAAACATCTCTATCTAGGAGCGGTCTGTTAAACATCTCTATCTAGGAGCGGTCTGTTAAACATCTCTCTATCTAGGAGCGGTCTGTTAAACATCTCTCTATCTAGGAGTGGTCTGTTAAACATCTCTGCCATAGGAGCGGTCTGTTAAACATCTCTGCCATAGGAGTTGTCTGTTAAACATCTCTATCTAGGAGCGGTCTGTTAAACATCTCTATCTAGGAGCGGTCTGTTAAACATCTCTCTATCTAGGAGCGGTCTGTTAAACATCTCTCTATCTAGGAGTGGTCTGTTAAACATCTCTATCTAGGAGCTGTCTGTTAAACATCTCTCTATCTAGGAGCGGTCTGTTAAACATCTCTCTATCTAGGAGCTGTCTGTTAAACATCCCTCTATCCAGGAGCGGTCTGTTAAACATCTCTATCTAGGAGTTGTCTGTTAAACATCTCTGCCATAGGAGCAGTCTGTTAAACATCTCTCTATCTAGGAGCGGTCTGTTAAACATCTCTCTATCTAGGAGCGGTCTGTTAAACATCTCTATCTAGGAGCGGTCTGTTAAACATCTCTGCCATAGGAGCGGTCTGTTAAACATCTCTGCCATAGGAGTTGTCTGTTAAACATCTCTATCTAGGAGCGGTCTGTTAAACATCTCTATCTAGGAGCGGTCTGTTAAACATCTCTCTATCTAGGAGCGGTCTGTTAAACATCTCTCTATCTAGGAGTGGTCTGTTAAACATCTCTATCTAGGAGCTGTCTGTTAAACATCTCTCTATCCAGGAGCGGCCTGTTAAACATCTCTCTATCCAGGAGTGGTCTGTTAAACATCTCTGCCATAGGAGCGGTCTGTTAAACATCTCTGCCATAGGAGTTGTCTGTTAAACATCTCTATCTAGGAGCGGTCTGTTAAACATCTCTATCTAGGAGCGGTCTGTTAAACATCTCTCTATCTAGGAGCGGTCTGTTAAACATCTCTCTATCTAGGAGTGGTCTGTTAAACATCTCTATCTAGGAGCTGTCTGTTAAACATCTCTCTATCTAGGAGCGGTCTGTTAAACATCTCTCTATCTAGGAGCTGTCTGTTAAACATCCCTCTATCCAGGAGCGGTCTGTTAAACATCTCTATCTAGGAGTTGTCTGTTAAACATCTCTGCCATAGGAGCAGTCTGTTAAACATCTCTCTATCTAGGAGCGGTCTGTTAAACATCTCTCTATCTAGGAGCGGTCTGTTAAACATCTCTATCTAGGAGCGGTCTGTTAAACATCTCTATCTAGGAGCGGTCTGTTAAACATCTCTATCTAGGAGCGGTCTGTTAAACATCTCTCTATCTAGGAGTTGTCTGTTAAACATCTCTATCTAGGAGTTGTCTGTTAAACATCTCTCTATCTAGGAGTTGTCTGTTAAACATCTCTATCTAGGAGCTGTCTGTTAAACATCTCTATCTAGGAGTTGTCTGTTAAACATCTCTCTATCTAGGAGTTGTCTGTTAAACATCTCTATCTAGGAGCGGTCTGTTAAACATCTCTATCTAGGAGTTGTCTGTTAAACATCTCTATCTAGGAGTTGTCTGTTAAACATCTCTCTATCTAGGAGTTGTCTGTTAAACATCTCTATCTAGGAGCGGTCTGTTAAACATCTCTCTAAGAGCGGTCTGTTAAACATCTCTCTATCTAGGAGCTGTCTGTTAAACATCTCTATCTAGGAGCGGTCTGTTAAACATCTCTATCTAGGAGTTGTCTGTTAAACATCTCTATCTAGGAGTTGTCTGTTAAACATCTCTCTATCTAGGAGTTGTCTGTTAAACATCTCTATCTAGGAGCGGTCTGTTAAACATCTCTCTATCTAAGAGCGGTCTGTTAAACATCTCTCTATCTAGGAGCTGTCTGTTAAACATCTCTATCTAGGAGCGGTCTGTTAAACATCTCTATCTAGGAGCTGTCTGTTAAACATCTCTCTATCTAGGAGCGGTCTGTTAAACATCTCTCTATCTAGGAGTTGTCTGTTAAACATCTCTATCTAGGAGTTGTCTGTTAAACATCTCTCTATCTAGGAGTTGTCTGTTAAACATCTCTATCTAGGAGCGGTCTGTTAAACATCTCTCTATCTAGGAGTTGTCTGTTAAACATCTCTATCTAGGAGTTGTCTGTTAAACATCTCTATCTAGGAGTTGTCTGTTAAACATCTCTATCTAGGAGTTGTCTGTTAAACATCTCTGCCATAGGAGCAGTCTGTTAAACATCTCTCTATCTAGGAGCGGTCTGTTAAACATCTCTCTATCTAGGAGCGGTCTGTTAAACATCTCTATCTAGGAGCGGTCTGTTAAACATCTCTGCCATAGGAGCGGTCTGTTAAACATCTCTGCCATAGGAGTTGTCTGTTAAACATCTCTATCTAGGAGCGGTCTGTTAAACATCTCTATCTAGGAGCGGTCTGTTAAACATCTCTCTATCTAGGAGCGGTCTGTTAAACATCTCTCTATCTAGGAGTGGTCTGTTAAACATCTCTATCTAGGAGCTGTCTGTTAAACATCTCTCTATCTAGGAGCGGTCTGTTAAACATCTCTCTATCTAGGAGCTGTCTGTTAAACATCCCTCTATCCAGGAGCGGTCTGTTAAACATCTCTATCTAGGAGTTGTCTGTTAAACATCTCTGCCATAGGAGCAGTCTGTTAAACATCTCTATCTAGGAGCGGTCTGTTAAACATCTCTCTATCTAGGAGCGGTCTGTTAAACATCTCTATCTAGGAGCGGTCTGTTAAACATCTCTATCTAGGAGCGGTCTGTTAAACATCTCTATCTAGGAGCGGTCTGTTAAACATCTCTCTATCTAGGAGTTGTCTGTTAAACATCTCTATCTAGGAGTTGTCTGTTAAACATCTCTCTATCTAGGAGTTGTCTGTTAAACATCTCTATCTAGGAGCTGTCTGTTAAACATCTCTATCTAGGAGTTGTCTGTTAAACATCTCTCTATCTAGGAGTTGTCTGTTAAACATCTCTATCTAGGAGCGGTCTGTTAAACATCTCTATCTAGGAGTTGTCTGTTAAACATCTCTATCTAGGAGTTGTCTGTTAAACATCTCTCTATCTAGGAGTTGTCTGTTAAACATCTCTATCTAGGAGCGGTCTGTTAAACATCTCTATCTAGGAGCGGTCTGTTAAACATCTCTCTATCTAAGAGCGGTCTGTTAAACATCTCTCTATCTAGGAGCTGTCTGTTAAACATCTCTATCTAGGAGCTGTCTGTTAAACATCTCTATCTAGGAGCGGTCTGTTAAACATCTCTATCTAGGAGCTGTCTGTTAAACATCTCTCTATCTAGGAGCGGTCTGTTAAACATCTCTCTATCTAGGAGTTGTCTGTTAAACATCTCTATCTAGGAGTTGTCTGTTAAACATCTCTCTATCTAGGAGTTGTCTGTTAAACATCTCTATCTAGGAGCGGTCTGTTAAACATCTCTCTATCTAGGAGTTGTCTGTTAAACATCTCTATCTAGGAGTTGTCTGTTAAACATCTCTCTATCTAGGAGTTGTCTGTTAAACATCTCTATCTAGGAGCTGTCTGTTAAACATCTCTATCTAGGAGTTGTCTGTTAAACATCTCTCTATCTAGGAGTTGTCTGTTAAACATCTCTATCTAGGAGCGGTCTGTTAAACATCTCTATCTAGGAGTTGTCTGTTAAACATCTCTATCTAGGAGTTGTCTGTTAAACATCTCTCTATCTAGGAGTTGTCTGTTAAACATCTCTATCTAGGAGCGGTCTGTTAAACATCTCTCTATCTAAGAGCGGTCTGTTAAACATCTCTCTATCTAGGAGCTGTCTGTTAAACATCTCTATCTAGGAGCTGTCTGTTAAACATCTCTATCTAGGAGCGGTCTGTTAAACATCTCTATCTAGGAGCTGTCTGTTAAACATCTCTCTATCTAGGAGCGGTCTGTTAAACATCTCTCTATCTAGGAGTTGTCTGTTAAACATCTCTATCTAGGAGTTGTCTGTTAAACATCTCTCTATCTAGGAGTTGTCTGTTAAACATCTCTATCTAGGAGCGGTCTGTTAAACATCTCTATCTAGGAGTTGTCTGTTAAACATCTCTATCTAGGAGTTGTCTGTTAAACATCTCTCTATCTAGGAGTTGTCTGTTAAACATCTCTATCTAGGAGCGGTCTGTTAAACATCTCTATCTAGGAGTTGTCTGTTAAACATCTCTATCTAGGAGCGGTCTGTTAAACATCTCTGCCATAGGAGCGGTCTGTTAAACATCTCTCTATCTAGGAGCTGTCTGTTAAACATCTCTATCTAGGAGCTGTCTGTTAAACATCTCTATCTAGGAGCTGTCTGTTAAACATCTCTATCTAGGAGCGGTCTGTTAAACATCTCTCTATCTAGGAGCTGTCTGTTAAACATCCCTCTATCCAGGAGCGGTCTGTTAAACATCTCTATCTAGGAGTTGTCTGTTAAACATCTCTGCCATAGGAGCAGTCTGTTAAACATCTCTCTATCTAGGAGCGGTCTGTTAAACATCTCTCTATCTAGGAGCGGTCTGTTAAACATCTCTCTATCTAGGAGCAGTCTGTTAAACATCTCTCTATCTAGGAGCGGTCTGTTAAACATCTCTATCTAGGAGCGGTCTGTTAAACATCTCTATCTAGGAGTGGTCTGTTAAACATCTCTCTATCTAGGAGCGGTCTGTTAAACATCCCTATCTAGGAGCAGTCTGTTAAACATCTCTCTATCTAGGAGCGGTCTGTTAAACATCTCTATCTAGGAGCGGTCTGTTAAACATCTCTCTATCTAGGAGCGGTCTGTTAAACATCTCTCTATCTAGGAGCGGTCTGTTAAACATCTCTATCTAGGAGCGGTCTGTTAAACATCTCTCTATCTACGAGCGGTCTGTTAAACATCTCTCTATCTAGGAGCGGTCTGTTAAACATCTCTATCTAGGAGCGGTCTGTTAAACATCTCTATCTAGGAGCTGTCTGTTAAACATCTCTCTATCTAGGAGTGGTCTGTTAAACATCTCTATCTAGGAGCGGTCTGTTAAACATCTCTCTATCTAGGAGCGGTCTGTTAAACATCTCTCTATCTACGAGCGGTCTGTTAAACATCTCTCTATCTAGGAGCGGTCTGTTAAACATCTCTATCTAGGAGCGGTCTGTTAAACATCTCTATCTAGGAGCTGTCTGTTAAACATCTCTCTATCTAGGAGCGGTCTGTTAAACATCTCTATCTAGGAGCTGTCTGTTAAACATCTCTATCTAGGAGTTGTCTGTTAAACATCTCTCTATCTAGGAGTGGTCTGTTAAACATCTCTATCTAGGAGCTGTCTGTTAAACATCTCTCTATCTAGGAGCGGTCTGTTAAACATCTCTCTATCTAGGAGCTGTCTGTTAAACATCTCTATCTAGGAGCGGTCTGTTAAACATCTCTATCTAGGAGCGGTCTGTTAAACATCTCTATCTAGGAGTTGTCTGTTAAACATCTCTGCCATAGGAGCAGTCTGTTAAACATCTCTATCTAGGAGCGGTCTGTTAAACATCTCTATCTAGGAGCGGTCTGTTAAACATCTCTATCTAGGAGCTGTCTGTTAAACTTCTCTGCCATAGGAGCGGTCTGTTAAACATCTCTATCTAGGAGCGGTCTGTTAAACATCTCTATCTAGGAGCGGTCTGTTAAACATCTCTAACTGGGAGCTGTCTGTTAAACATCTCTCTATCTAGGAGCGGTCTGTTAAACATCTCTACCATAAGAGCTGTCTGTTAAACATCTCTACCATGGAGCTGTCTGTTAAACATCTCTATCTAGGAGCTGTCTGTTAAACATCTCTATCTAGGAGCGGTCTGTTAAACATCTCTATCTAGGAGCGGTCTGTTAAACATCTCTACCATAGGAGCGGTCTGTTAAACATCTCTGCCATAGGAGTGGTCTGTTAAAAATCTCTACCATAGGAGCTGTCTGTTAAACATCTCTCTATCTAGGAGCGGTCTGTTAAACATCTCTACCATAGGAGCTGTCTGTTAAACATCTCTATCTAGGAGCGGTCTGTTAAACATCTCTCTATCTAGGAGCGGTCTGTTAAACATCTCTCTATCTAGGAGCTGTCTGTTAAACATCTCTATCTAGGAGTGGTCTGTTAAACATCTCTATCTAGGAGCTGTCTGTTAAACATCTCTAACTGGGAGCTGTCTGTTAAACATCTCTCTATCTAGGAGCGGTCTGTTAAACATCTCTACCATAAGAGCTGTCTGTTAAACATCTCTACCATAAGAGCTGTCTGTTAAACATCTCTACCATGGAGCTGTCTGTTAAATATCTCTCTATCTAGGAGCTGTCTGTTAAACTTCTCTCTATCTAGGAGCGGTCTGTTAAACATCTCTATCTAGGAGCGGTCTGTTAAACATCTCTACCATAGGAGCTGTCTGTTAAACATCTCTACCATAGGAGCTGTCTGTTAAACATCTCTGCCATAGGAGTGGTCTGTTAAACATCTCTACCATAGGAGCTGTCTGTTAAACATCTCTCTATCTAGGAGCTGTCTGTTAAACATCTCTACCATAGGAGCTGTCTGTTAAACATCTCTATCTAGGAGCGGTCTGTTAAACATCTCTCTATCTAGGAGCTGTCTGTTAAACATCTCTGCCATAGGAGCTGTCTGTTAAACATCTCTCTATCTAGGAGCTGTCTGTTAAACATCTCTACCATAGGAGCGGTCTGTTAAACATCTCTCTATCTAGGAGCGGTCTGTTAAACATCTCTATCTAGGAGCTGTCTGTTAAACATCTCTATCGAGGAGCGGTCTGTTAAACATCTCTATCGAGGAGCGGTCTGTTAAACATCTCTATCTAGGAGTTGTCTGTTAAACATCTCTGCCATAGGAGCTGTCTGTTAAACATCTCTGCCATAGGAGTGGTCTGTTAAACATCTCTATCTAGGAGCTGTCTGTTAAACATCTCTATCATAGGAGCTGTCTGTTAAACATCTCTACCATAAGAGCTGTCTGTTAAACATCTCTATCTAGGAGCTGTCTGTTAAACATCTCTATCTAGGAGCGGTCTGTTAAACATCTCTGCCATAGGAGCGGTCTGTTAAACATCTCTGCCATAGGAGCGGTCTGTTAAACATCTCTATCTAGGAGCTGTCTGTTAAACATCTCTGCCATAGGAGCAGTCTGTTAAACATCTCTCTATCTAGGAGCGGTCTGTTAAACATCTCTCTATCTAGGAGCGGTCTGTTAAACATCTCTAACTAGGAGCAGTCTGTTAAACATCTCTCTATCTAGGAGCTGTCTGTTAAACATCTCTCTATCTAGGAGCTGTCTGTTAAACATCTCTCTATCTAGGAGCGGTCTGTTAAACATCTCTATCTAGGAGCAGTCTGTTAAACATCTCTCTATCTAGGAGCTGTCTGTTAAACATCTCTCTATCTAGGAGCGGTCTGTTAAACATCTCTCTATCTAGGAGCAGTCTGTTAAACATCTCTCTATCTAGGAGCGGTCTGTTAAACATCTCTGCCATAGGAGCTGTCTGTTAAACATCTCTCTATCTAGGAGCTGTCTGTTAAACATCTCTATCTAGGAGCGGTCTGTTAAACATCTCTATCTAGGAGCTGTCTGTTAAACATCTCTATCTAGGAGCGGTCTGTTAAACATCTCTGCCATAGGAGCGGTCTGTTAAACATCTCTGCCATAGGAGCTGTCTGTTAAACATCTCTCTATCTAGGAGCAGTCTGTTAAACATCTCTCTATCTAGGAGCGGTCTGTTAAACATCTCTGCCATAGGAGCGGTCTGTTAAACATCTCTGCCATAGGAGCGGTCTGTTAAACATCTCTGCCATAGGAGCTGTCTGTTAAACATCTCTGCCATAGGAGCGGTCTGTTAAACATCTCTGCCATAGGAGCGGTCTGTTAAACATCTCTCTATCTAGGAGCAGTCTGTTAAACATCTCTCTATCTAGGAGCGGTCTGTTAAACATCTCTGCCATAGGAGCGGTCTGTTAAACATCTCTCTATCTAGGAGTGGTCTGAGGAGGAGAGCGAGGACGAGGACAGTCAGCAGCCGCTCAGCAGAGAGGATTCTGGGATACAGGTGGACCGTACCCCCCAGGAGGACCAGGAGAAGACGGTCCCTGTTACCTGGACAGGTACAGATCATATACTCTCAATACCTGAAGCCCAACTGGCACCCGATTCCCTGTATTGTGCACCCATAGGGCTCTGGTGAAAAGTAGTGCACTATGTAGGGAATTAGGGTGTCACTGGGGACGCATAATACGATGTGAAATATTTCACACTAAATTCCCCAAAGACATTTCTTAATGCAAAATATCAGAAATCAATAATGTGGGTTTATTGTGGTTACAGTGGGTTTATTGTGGTTACAGTGGGTTTATTGTGGTTACAGTGGGTTTATTGTGGTTACAGTGGGTTTATTGTGGTTACAGTGGGTTTATTGTGACTACAGTGGGTTTATTGTGACTACAGTGGGTTTATTGTGACTACAGTGGGTTTATTGTGACTACAGTGGGTTTATTGTGATTACAGTGGGTTTGTTGTCTTGTGATTACAGCGGGTTGGTTGTCTTGTGATTACAGTGGGTTTATTGTCCTGTGGGTTTGTTGTCTTGTGATTACAGTGGGTTTGTTTTCTTGTGATTACGGTGGGTTTGTTTTCTTGTGATTTCGGTGGGTTTGTCGTCTTGTGATTACAGTGGGTTTATTGTCTTGTGATTACAGTGGGTTTATTGTCTTGTGATTACAGTGGGTTTATTGTCTTGTGATTACAGTGGGTTTATTGTGATTACAGTGGGTTTATTGTCTTGTGATTACAGCGGGTTTGTTGTCTTGAGATTACAGTGGGTTTATTGTCTTGTGATTACAGCGGGTTTGTTGTCTTGAGATTACAGTGGGTTTATTGTCCTGTGGGTTTGTTGTCTTGTGATTACGGTGGGTTTGTTGTCTTGTGATTACGGTGGGTTTGTTGTCTTGTGATTACGGTGGGTTTGTTGTCTTGTGATTTCGGTGGGTTTGTTGTCTTGTGATTACAGCGGGTTTGTTGTCTTGTGATTACAGTGGGTTTATTGTCTTGTGATTACAGAGTGTTTATTGTCCTGTGGGTTTGTTGTCTTGTGATTACGGTGGGTTTGTTGTCTTGTGATTACGGTGGGTTTGTTGTCTTGTGATTTCGGTGGGTTTGTTGTCTTGTGATTACAGCGGGTTTGTTGTCTTGTGATTACAGTGGGTTTATTGTCTTGTGATTACAGAGTGTTTATTGTCCTGTGGGTTTGTTGTCTTGTGATTACGGTGGGTTTGTTGTCTTGTGATTTCGGTGGGTTTGTTGTCTTGTGATTTCGGTGGGTTTGTCGTCTTGTGATTACAGTGGGTTTATTGTATTGTGGTTACGGTGGGTTTATTGTGGTTACAGTGGGTTTATTGTGGTTACAGTGGGTTTATTGTGGTTACAGTGGGTTTATTGTGGTTACAGTGGGTTTATTGTGGTTACAGTGGCTTTATTGTGACTACAGTGGCTTTATTGTGACTACAGTGGCTTTATTGTGACTACAGTGGCTTTATTGTGACTACAGTGGCTTTATTGTGACTACAGTGGCTTTATTGTGACTACAGTGGCTTTATTGTGACTACAGTGGGTTTATTGTGACTACAGTGGGTTTATTGTGACTACAGTGGGTTTATTGTGACTACAGTGGGTTTATTGTCTTGTGACTACGGCGGGTTTATTGTCTTGTGACTACGGCGGGTTTGTTGTCTTGTGATTACGGTGGGTTTGTTGTCTTGTGATTACGGTGGGTTTGTTGTCTTGTGATTACGGTGGGTTTATTGTCTTGTGATTACAGTGGGTTTATTGTCCTGTGGGTTTGTTGTGACTACAGTGGGTTTGTTGTGACTACAGTGGGTTTATTGTGACTATAGTGGGTTTATTGTGACTATAGTGGGTTTATTGTGGTTACAGTGGGTTTATTGTGGTTACAGTGGGTTTATTGTGGTTACAGTGGGTTTATTGTGTTTACAGTGGGTTTATTGTGTTTACAGTGGGTTTATTGTGTTTACAGTGGGTTTATTGTGGTTACAGTGGGTTTATTGTGGTTACAGTGGGTTTATTGTGGTTACAGTGGGTTTATTGTGGTTACAGTGGGTTTATTGTGGTTACAGTGGCTTTATTGTATTGTGGTTACAGTGGGTTTATTGTGATTACAGTGGGTTTATTGTGAATACAGTGGGTTTATTGTGATTACAGTGGGTTTATTGTGAATACAGTGGGTTTATTGTCTTGTGGGTTTATTGTGACTACAGTGGGTTTATTGTGACTACAGTGGGTTTATTGTGACTACAGTGGGTTTATTGTGACTACAGTGGATTTATTGTGACTACAGTGGATTTATTGGGACTACAGTGGGTTTATTGGGACTACAGTGGGTTTATTGGGACTACAGTGGGTTTATTGGGACTACAGTGGGTTTATTGGGACTATAGTGGGTTTATTGGGACTACAGTGGGTTTATTGGGACTACAGTGGGTTTGTTGTCTTGACTACAGTGGGTTTGTTGTCTTGACTACAGTGGGTTTGTTGTCTTGACTACAGTGGGTTTGTTGTCTTGTGATTCCAGCATGTTTGTTGTCTTGTGATTACAGCGGGTTTATTGTCTTGTGATTACAGTGGGTTTATTGTGATTACAGTGGGTTTGTTGTCTTGTGATTACAGTGGGTTTGTTGTCTTGTGGGTTTGTTGTCCTGTGATAACAGTGGGTTTATTGTGATAACAGTGGGTTTATTGTGATTACAGTTGGTTTGTTGTCTTGTGATTACAGCGGGTTTATTGTCTTGTGGGTTTATTGTCTTCTGATTACAGTGGGTGAGCCTGATGCCAGGTCCTGGTTAGAGCAACATGTGGTTACTCCGTACTGGCAGGGCCACACTCCCCGCTTCCCTCACAGTCTCCATCTACACTCAAACCTGCTCAACGTCTGGTATGACCCCTGAACCCAGAATGCAACCTGGTTTGAGTCCCAAATAGAACACGATTCCCTATATAGTACACTACTTTTGACCTGGCCCAAAGGGCTCTGGGCAGACATGGTTATCTGAGCATGCTGTTGTTTGTGAAGAGATTGTAATTGAAATCCTAAAGCTTTATTGCCGTTGTTTTTTCTCCACAGGGACCAACACGTGTACAACACTGACCCATTGTATCTGCCTGAAGAGAAAGCCTTTGTCACCGAGACGCAAGTGATCCGGGAGACACTGTGGTAAGATGGGATGGTTGATCCGGGAGACACTGTGGTAAGATGGGATGGTTGATCCGGGAGACACTGTGGTAAGATGGGATGGTTGATCCGGGAGACAATGTGGTAAGATGGGATGGTTGATCCGGGAGACACTGTGGTAAGATGGGATGGTTGATCCGGGAGACACTGTGGTAAGATGGGATGGTTGATCCGGGAGACACTGCGGTAAGATGGGATGTTCTCTTGGTAGCGACTGTCAACATTTCCTTGCTGGCAGGTTGTGTAATTCCACTGAGACTTTTTGTTGTCATTGTGGTCCAATTTCCATGCTGATGTTCTCCGGCGTGACTCAGGATAGTCTTTACCATGGTAACCTTCTTAGACAATGAGCTGTGGACTTCTCCTTCAGCCTTTATACTGGATGGAATATTTTCTTATGACTATATGAGTGGGAAAAAACGAATGATCAGGTGAATGGTCTATATAGTGGGGGCTGGTGAATGGTCTATATAGTGGGGGCTGGTGAATGGTCTATATAGTGGGGGAGGGTGAATGGTCTATATAGTGGGGGAGGGTGAATGGTCTATATAGTGGGGGCTGGTGAATGGTCTATATAGTGGGGGAGGGTTAATGGTCTATATAGTGGGGGAGGGTTAATGGTCTATATAGTGGGGGCTGGTGAATGGTCTATATAGTGGGGGAGGGTGAATGGTCTATATAGTGGGGCCTGGTGAATGGTCTATATAGTGGGGGAGGGTGAATGTGGCCTATATAGTGGGGGCTGGTGAATGGTCTATATAGTGGGGGAGGGTGAATGGTCTATATAGTGGGGGAGGGTGAATGGTCTATATAGTGGGGGCTGGTGAATGGTCTATATAGTGGGGGAGGGTGAATGGTCTATATAGTGGGGGAGGGTTAATGGTCTATATAGTGGGGGCTGGTGAATGGTCTATATAGTGGGGGAGGGTGAATGGTCTATATAGTGGGGCCTGGTGAATGGTCTATATAGTGGGGGAGGGTGAATGTGGCCTATATAGTGGGGCTTGGTGAATGGTCTATATAGTGGGGCCTGGTGAATGGTCTATATAGTGGGGCTTGGTGAATGGTCTATATAGTGGGGCTTGGTGAATGGTCTATATAGTGGGGGCTGGTGAATGGTCTATATAGTGGGGGCTGGTGAATGGTCTATATAGTGGGGCCTGGTGAATGGTCCATATAGTGGGGCCTGGTGAATGGTCTATATAGTGGGGGCTGGTGAATGGTCTATATAGTGGGGGCTGGTGAATGGTCTATATAGTGGGGGAGGGTGAATGGTCTATATAGTGGGGCCTGGTGAATGGTCTATATAGTGGGGGAGGGTGAATGTGGCCTATATAGTGGGGCTTGGTGAATGGTCTATATAGTGGGGCCTGGTGAATGGTCTATATAGTGGGGGCTGGTGAATGGCCTATATAGTGGGGGCTGGTGAATGGCCTATATAGTGGGGCCTGGTGAATGGTCTATATAGTGGGGGCCTGGTGAATGGTCTATATAGTGGGGCCTGGTGAATGGTCTATATAGTGGGGCCTGGTGAATGGTCTATATAGTGGGGGAAGGTGAATGGCCTATATAGTGTGTCCTGGTGAATGGTCTATATAGTGGGGGCTGGTGAATGGCCTATATAGTGGGGCCTGGTGAATGGTCTATATAGTGGGGCCTGGTGAATGGTCTATATAGTGGGGGAGGGTGAATGGCCTATATAGTGGGGGCCTGGTGAATGGTCTATATAGTGCGGGCCTGGTGAGTGGTCTATATAGTGGGGCCTGGTGAATGGTCTATATAGTGGGGGAGGGTGAATGGCCTATATAGTGGGGGAGGGTGAATGGTCTTTATAGTGGTGGCTGGTGAATGGTCTATATAGTGGGGGCTGGTGAATGGTCTATATAGTGGGGGCTGGTGAATGGACTATATAGTGGGGGCCTGGTGAATGGTCTATATAGTGCGGGCCTGGTGAGTGGTCTATATAGTGGGGCCTGGTGAATGGCCGATATAGTGGGGGCCGGTGAATGGCCTATATAGTGGGGGCCTGGTGAATGGTCTATATAGTGGGGGCCTGGTGAATGGCCGATATAGTGTGGGAGGGTGAATGGCCTATATAGTGGGGGAGGGTGAATGGTCTATATAGTGGGGCCTGGTGAATGGTCTATATAGTGGGGCCTGGTGAATGGTCTATATAGTGGGGGCCTGGTGAATGGTCTATATAGTGGGGGCTGGTGAATGGTCTATATAGTGGGGCCTGGTGAATGGCCTATATAGTGGGGGAGGGTGAATGGCCTATATAGTGGGGGAGGGTGAATGGTCTATATAGTGGGGGAGGGTGAATGGTCTCTATAGTGGGGCCTGGTGAATGGTCTATATAGTGGGGGCCTGGTGAATGGTCTATATAGTGGGGCCTGGTGAATGGTCTATATAGTGGGGGAGGGTGAATGGCCTATATAGTGGGGCTGGTGAATGGCCTATATAGTGGGGGCTGGTGAATGGCCTATATAGTGGGGGCTGGTGAATGGTCTATATAGTGGGGCCTGGTGAATGGTCTATATAGTGGGGCCTGGTGAATGGTCTATATAGTGGGGGCTGGTGAATGGTCTATATAGTGGGGGCTGGTGAATGGTCTATATAGTGGGGGCTGGTGAATGGTCTATATAGTGGGGGCTGGTGAATGGTCTATATAGTGGGGCCTGGTGAATGGCCGATATAGTGGGGGCCGTTGAATGGCCTATATAGTGGGGGCCTGGTGAATAGTCTATATAGTGGGGGCCTGGTGAATGGTCTATATAGTGGTGGCCTGGTGAATGGCCTATATAGTGTGGGAGGGTGAATGGCCTATATAGTGGGGCCTGGTGAATGGTCTATATAGTTGGGCCTGGTGAATGGTCTATATAGTGGGGCCTGGTGAATGGTCTATATAGTGTGGGAGTGGTGAATGGTCCTATATAGTGGGGCCTGGTGAATGGTCTATATAGTGGGGCCTGGTGAATGGTCTATATAGTGGGGCCTGGTGAATCGTCTATATAGTGGGGCCTGGTGAATGGTCTATATAGTGGGGGCTGGTGAATGGCCGATATAGTGGGGGCTGGTGAATGGTCTATATAGTGGGGGCTGGTGAATGGTCTATATAGTGGGGGCTGGTGAATGGTCTATATAGTGGGGGCTGGTGAATGGTCTATATAGTGGGGGAGGAAGAATGGTCTATATAGTGGGGGAGGGTGAATGGTCTATATAGTGGGGCTTGGTGAATGGTCTATATAGTGGGGGCTGGTGAATGGCCGATATAGTGGGGGCTGGTGAATGGTCTATATAGTGGGGGAGGGTGAATGGTCTATATAGTGGGGGCTGGTGAATGGTCTATATAGTGGGGGCTGGTGAATGGCCTATATAGTGGGGCCTGGTGAATGGTCTATATAGTGGGGGCTGGTGAATGGTCTATATAGTGGGGGCTGGTGAATGGTCTATATAGTGGGGGCTGGTGAATGGTCTATATAGTGGTGGCTGGTGAATGGTCTATATAGTGGGGCCTGGTGAATGGCCGATATAGTGGGGGCCGGTGAATGGCCTATATAGTGGGGGCCTGGTGAATGGTCTATATAGTGGGGGCCTGGTGAATGGTCTATATAGTGGGGGCCTGGTGAATGGTCTATATAGTGGGGGCCTGGTGAATGGCCTATATAGTGTGGGAGGGTGAATGGCCTATATAGTGGGGCCTGGTGAATGGTCTATATAGTGTGGGAGGGTGAAGGTCCTATATAGTGGGGCCTGGTGAATGGTCTATATAGTGGGGGCCTGGTGAATGGCCTATATAGTGTGGGAGGGTGAATGGTCTATATAGTGGGGCCTGGTGAATGGTCTATATAGTGTGGGAGGGTGAATGGCCTATATAGTGGGGCCTGGTGAATGGTCTATATAGTGGGGGCTGGTGAATGGCCTATATAGTGGGGGAGGGTGAATGGTCTATATAGTGGGGGAGGGTGAATGGTCTATATAGTGGGGGAGGGTGAATGGTCTATATAGTGGGGGAGGTTGAATGGTCTATATAGTGGGGGAGGGTGAATGGTCTATATAGTGGTGGCTGGTGATTGGTCTATATAGTGGGGGCTGGTGAATGGTCTATATAGTGGGGGAGGGTGAATGGTCTATATAGTGGGGGCTGGTGAATGGTCTATATAGTGGGGGCTGGTGAATGGTCTATATAGTGGGGCCTGGTGAATGGCCGATATAGTGGGGGCCGATGAATGGCCTATATAGTGGGGGCCTGGTGAATGGCCTATATAGTGTGGGAGGGTCAATGGCCTATATAGTGGGGCCGGTGAATGGCCGATATAGTGGGGCCTGGTGAATGGTCTATATAGTTGGGCCTGGTGAATGGTCTATATAGTGGGGCCTGGTGAATGGTCTATATAGTGTGGGAGGGTGAATGGCCTATATAGTGGGGCCTGGTGAATGGTCTATATAGTGTGGGAGGGTGAAGGTCCTATATTGTGGGGCCTGGTGAATGGTCTATATAGTGGGGGCCTGGTGAATGGCCTATATAGTGTGGGAGGGTGAATGGTCTATATAGTGGGGCCTGGTGAATGGTCTTTATAGTGGGGCCTGGTGAATGGTCTATATAGTGGGGCCTGGTGAATGGTCTATATAGTGGTGCCTGGTGAATGGCCTATATAGTGGGGGCTGGTGAATGGTCTATATAGTGGGGGCTGGTGAATGGCCGATATAGTGGGGGCTGGTGAATGGTCTATATAGTGTTGGCTGGTGAATGGTCTATATAGTGGGGGAGGGTGAATGGTCTATATTTTGGGGCTTGGTGAATGGTCTATATAGTGGGGGAGGGTGAATGGTCTATATAGTGGGGCTTGGTGAATGGTCTATATAGTGGGGGCTGGTGAATGGCCGATATAGTGGGGCCTGGTGAATGGTCTATATAGTGGGGGCTGGTCTATACAGTGGGGGAGGGTGAATGGCCTATACAGTGGGGGGTGAGGGTGAATGGCCTATACAGTGGGGGAGGGTGAATGGTCTATATAGTGGGGGAGGTTGAATGGTCTATATAGTGGGGGCTGGTGAATGGTCTATATAGTGGGGGCTGGTGAATGTGAATGGTCTATATAGTGGGGGCTGGTGAATGGCCTATATAGTGGGGCTGGTGAATGGTCTATATAGTGGGGGCTGGTGAATGGTCTATATAGTGGGGGAGGTTGAATGGTCTATATAGTGGGGGAGGTGAATGGTCTATATAGTGGGGGAGGGTGAATGGTCTATATAGTGGGGGCTGGTGAATGGCCTATATAGTGGGGGCTGGTGAATGGTCTATATAGTGGGGGCTGGTGAATGGTCTATATAGTGGGGGAGGTTGAATGGTCTATATAGTGGGGCTTGGTGAATGGTCTATATAGAATGGTCTATATAGCGGGGGAGGGTGAATGGTCTATATAGCGGGGCTTGGTGAATGGTCTATATAGTGTGGGAGGGTGAATGGCCGATATAGTGGGGCCTGGTGAATGGTCTATATAGTGGGGGAGGGTGAATGGTCTATATAGTGGGGGCCTGGTGAATGGTCTATATAGTGGGGGAGGGTGAATGGTCTATATAGTGGGGGCTGGTGAATGGTCTATATAGTGGGGGCTGGTGAATGGCCTATATAGTGGGGGAGGGGTGGGGCCTGAATGGTCTATATAGTGGGGCTTGGTGAATGGTCTATATAGTGGGGGCTGGTGAATGGTCTATATAGTGGGGGCTGGTGAATGGTCTATATAGTGGGGGCTGGTGAATGGTCTATATAGTGGGGGCTGGTGAATGGTCTATATAGTGGGGGCTGGTGAATGGTCTATATAGTGGGGGCTGGTGAATGGTCTATATAGTGGGGGCTGGTGAATGGTCTATATAGTGGGGGCTGGTGAATGGTCTATATAGTGGGGGAGGGTGAATGGTCTATATTTTGGGGCTTGGTGAATGGTCTATATAGTGGGGGAGGGTGAATGGTCTATATAGTGGGGCTTGGTGAATGGTCTATATAGTGGGGGCTGGTGAATGGCCGATATAGTGGGGCCTGGTGAATGGTCTATATAGTGGGGGAGGGTGAATGGTCTATATAGTGGGGGAGGGTGAATGGCCTATACAGTGGGGGAGGGTGAATGGCCTATATAGTGGGGGAGGTTGAATGGTCTATATAGTGGGGGAGGGTGAATGGTCTATATAGTGGGGGCTGGTGAATGGTCTATATAGTGGGGGCTGGTGAATGGCCGATATAGTGGGGGCTGGTGAATGGTCTATATAGTGGGGGCTGGTGAATGGCCTATATAGTGGGGGCTGGTGAATGGTCTATATAGTGGGGGCTGGTGAATGGTCTATATAGTGGGGGAGGTTGAATGGTCTATATAGTGGGGGAGGGTGAATGGTCTATATAGTGGGGGAGGTTGAATGGTCTATATAGTGGGGGCTGGTGAATGGTCTATATAGTGGGGGCTGGTGAATGGTCTATATAGTGGGGGCTGGTGAATGGTCTATATAGTGGGGGAGGTCTATATAGTGATTGGTCTATATAGTGGGGCTTGGTGAATGGTCTATATAGTGGGGGCTGGTGAATGGTCTATATAGTGGGGGCTGGTGAATGGTCTATATAGTGGGGGAGGGTGAATGGTCTATATAGTGGGGCTTGGTGAATGGTCTATATAGTGGGGGAGGGTGAATGGTCTATATAGTGGGGCTTGGTGAATGGTCTATATAGTGTGGGAGGGTGAATGGGTGTGGGGCAAATGGTCTATATAGTGGGGGCTGGTGAATGGTCTATATAGTGGGGGCTGGTGAATGGTCTATATAGTGGGGGAGGGTGAATGGTCTATATAGTGGGGCCTGGTGAATGGTCTATATAGTGGGGGCTGGTGAATGGTCTATATAGTGGGGGCTGGTGAATGGTCTATATAGTGGGGGCTGGTGAATGGTCTATATAGTGGGGGCTGGTGAATGGTCTATATAGTGTGGGAGGGTGAATGGCCTATATAGTGGGGCCTGGTGAATGGTCTATATAGTTGGGCCTGGTGAATGGTCTATATAGTGGGGCCTGGTGAATGGTCTATATAGTGTGGGAGGGTGAAGGTCCTATATAGTGGGGCCTGGTGAATGGTCTATATAGTGGGGGCCTGGTGAATGGTCTATATAGTGGGGCCTGGTGAATGGTCTATATAGTGGGGGCTGGTGAATGGTCTATATAGTGGGGGCTGGTGAATGGTCTATATAGTGGGGCCTGGTGAATGGCCGATATAGTGGGGGCCGTTGAATGGCCTATATAGTGGGGGCCTGGTGAATGGTCTATATAGTGGGGGCCTGGTGAATGGTCTATATAGTGGTGGCCTGGTGAATGGCCTATATAGTGTGGGAGGGTGAATGGCCTATATAGTGGGGCCTGGTGAATGGTCTATATAGTTGGGCCTGGTGAATGGTCTATATAGTGGGGCCTGGTGAATGGTCTATAGAGTGTGGGAGGGTGAAGGTCCTATATAGTGGGGCCTGGTGAATGGTCTATATAGTGGGGGCCTGGTGAATGGTCTATATAGTGGGGCCTGGTGAATCGTCTATATAGTGGGGCCTGGTGAATGGTCTATATAGTGGGGGCTGGTGAATGGCCGATATAGTGGGGGCTGGTGAATGGTCTATATAGTGGGGGCTGGTGAATGGTCTATATAGTGGGGGCTGGTGAATGGTCTATATAGTGGGGGAGGTGAATGGTCTATATAGTGGGGGAGGGTGATTGGTCTATATAGTGGGGCTTGGTGAATGGTCTATATAGTGGGGGCTGGTGAATGGCCGATATAGTGGGGGCTGGTGAATGGTCTATATAGTGGGGGAGGGTGAATGGTCTATATAGTGGGGGCTGGTGAATGGTCTATATAGTGGGGGCTGGTGAATGGCCTATATAGTGGGGCCTGGTGAATGGTCTATATAGTGGGGGCTGGTGAATGGTCTATATAGTGGGGGCTGGTGAATGGTCTATATAGTGGGGGCTGGTGAATGGTCTATATAGTGGGGCTGGTGAATGGTCTATATAGTGGGGCCTGGTGAATGGCCTATATAGTGGGGGCCGGTGAATGGCCTATATAGTGGGGGCCTGGTGAATGGTCTATATAGTGGGGCCTGGTGAATGGTCTATATAGTGGGGCCTGGTGAATGGTCTATATAGTGGGGGCCTGGTGAATGGCCTATATAGTGGGGGAGGGTGAATGGCCTATATAGTGGGGCCTGGTGAATGGTCTATATAGTGTGGGAGGGTGAAGGTCCTATATAGTGGGGCCTGGTGAATGGTCTATATAGTGGGGGCCTGGTGAATGGCCTATAGGGTGAATGGTCTATATAGTGGGGCCTGGTGAATGGTCTATATAGTGTGGGAGGTGAATGGTCTATATAGTGGGGCCTGGTGAATGGTCTATATAGTGGGGGCCTGGTGAATGGCCTATATAGTGTGGGAGGGTGAATGGCCTATATAGTGGGGCCTGGTGAATGGTCTTTATAGTGGGGCCTGGTGAATGGTCTATATTGTGGGGCCTGGTGAATGGTCTATATAGTGGTGCCTGGTGAATGGCCTATATAGTGGGGGCTGGTGAATGGTCTATATAGTGGGGGAGGGTGAATGGTCTATATAGTGGGGCCTGGTGAATGGTCTATATAGTGGGGCCTGGTGAATGGCCGATATAGTGGGGGCCGGTGAATGGTCTATATAGTGGGGGAGGGTGAATGGTCTATATAGTGGGGCCTGGTGAATGGCCTATATAGTGGGGGCTGGTGAATGGTCTATATAGTGGGGGAGGGTGAATGGCCTATATAGTGGGGCCTGGTGAATGGCCTATATAGTGGGGCCTGGTGAATGGTCTATATAGTGGGGGAGGGTGAATGGTCTATATAGTGGGGCTTGGTGAATGGTCTATATAGTGGGGGAGGGTGAATGGTCTATATAGTGGGGCTTGGTGAATGGTCTATATAGTGGGGGAGGGTGAATGGTCTATATAGTGGGGCTTGGTGAATGGTCTATATAGTGGGGGCTGGTGAATGGTCTATATAGTGGGGGAGGGTGAATGGTCTATATAGTGGGGGCTGGTGAATGGTCTATATAGTGGGGGCTGGTGAATGGCCTATATAGTGGGGGAGGGTGAATGGTCTATATAGTGGGGCTTGGTGAATGGTCTATATAGTGGGGGCTGGTGAATGGTCTATATAGTGGGGGCTGGTGAATGGTCTATATAGTGGGGGCTGGTGAATGGTCTATATAGTGGGGAGGGTGAATGGTCTATATAGTGGGGGCTGGTGAATGGTCTATATAGTGGGGGCTGGTGAATGGTCTATATAGTGGGGGCTGGTGAATGGTCTATATAGTGGGGGAGGGTGAATGGTCTATATAGTGGGGGAGGTTGAATGGTCTATATAGTGGGGGAGGGTGAATGGTCTATATAGTGGGGGATGGTGAATGGTCTATATAGTGGGGGAGGGTGAATGGTCTATATAGTGGGGGAGGGTGAATGGTCTATATAGTGGGGCCTGGTGAATGGTCTATATAGTGGGGGCTGGTGAATGGCCTATATAGTGGGGCCTGGTGAATGGTCTATATAGTGGGGGCTGGTGAATGGTCTATATAGTGGGGGAGGGTGAATGGTCTATATAGTGGGGGAGGTTGAATGGTCTATATAGTGGGGGAGGGTGAATGGTCTATATAGTGGGGGCTGGTGAATGGTCTATATAGTGGGGGAGGGTGAATGGTCTATATAGTGGGGGAGGTTGAATGGTCTATATAGTGGGGGAGGGTGAATGGTCTATATAGTGGGGGATGGTGAATGGTCTATATAGTGGGGGAGGGTGAATGGTCTATATAGTGGGGGAGGGTGAATGGTCTATATAGTGGGGCCTGGTGAATGGTCTATATAGTGGGGCCTGGTGAATGGCCGATATAGTGGGGGAGGGTGAATGGTCTATATAGTGGGGGCTGGTGAATGGTCTATATAGTGGGGGAGGGTGAATGGTCTATATAGTGGGGGAGGTTGAATGGTCTATATAGTGGGGGAGGGTGAATGGTCTATATAGTGGGGGATGGTGAATGGTCTATATAGTGGGGGAGGGTGAATGGTCTATATAGTGGGGGAGGGTGAATGGTCTATATAGTGGGGCCTGGTGAATGGTCTATATAGTGGGGGCTGGTGAATGGCCTATATAGTGGGGCCTGGTGAATGGTCTATATAGTGGGGGCTGGTGAATGGTCTATATAGTGGGGGCTGGGTAATGGTCTATATAGTGGTGGCTGGTGAATGGTCTATATAGTGGGGCCTGGTGAATGGCCTATATAGTGGGGGCCTGGTGAATGGCCTATATAGTGTGGGAGGGTGAATGATCTATATAGTGGGGCCTGGTGAATGGTCTATATAATTGGGCCTGGTGAATGGTCTATATAGTGGAGGCTGGTGAATGGCCTATATAGTGTGGGAGGGTGAATGGCCTATATAGTGGGGCCTGGTGAATGGTCTATATAGTGTGGGAGGGTGAATGGTCTATATAGTGGGGCCTGGTGAATGGTCTATATAGTGGGGGCCTGGTGAATGGCCTATATAGTGTGGGAGGGTGAATGGCCTATATAGTGGGGCCTGGTGAATGGTCTATATAGTGGGGGCTGGTGAATGGCCTATATAGTGGGGGAGGGTGAATGGTCTATATAGTGGGGGAGGGTGAATGGTCTATATAGTGGGGGAGGGTGAATGGTCTATATAGTGGTGGCTGGTGAATGGTCTATATAGTGGGGGCTGGTGAATGGTCTATATAGTGGGGGAGGGTGAATGGTCTATATAGTGGGGGCTGGTGAATGGTCTATATAGTGGGGGCTGGTGAATGGTCTATATAGTGGGGCCTGGTGAATGGCCGATATAGTGGGGGCCGATGAATGGCCTATATAGTGGGGGCCTGGTGAATGGCCTATATAGTGTGGGAGGGTGAATGGCCTATATAGTGGGGCCGGTGAATGGCCGATATAGTGGGGCCTGGTGAATGGTCTATATAGTTGGGCCTGGTGAATGGTCTATATAGTGGGGCCTGGTGAATGGTCTATATAGTGTGGGAGGGTGAATGGCCTATATAGTGGGGCCTGGTGAATGGTCTATATAGTGTGGGAGGGTGAAGGTCCTATATTGTGGGGCCTGGTGAATGGTCTATATAGTGGGGGCCTGGTGAATGGCCTATATAGTGTGGGAGGGTGAATGGTCTATATAGTGGGGCCTGGTGAATGGTCTTTATAGTGGGGCCTGGTGAATGGTCTATATAGTGGGGCCTGGTGAATGGTCTATATAGTGGTGCCTGGTGAATGGCCTATATAGTGGGGGCTGGTGAATGGTCTATATAGTGGGGGCTGGTGAATGGCCGATATAGTGGGGGCTGGTGAATGGTCTATATAGTGGGGGCTGGTGAATGGTCTATATAGTGGGGGAGGGTGAATGGTCTATATAGTGGGGGAGGGTGAATGGTCTATATAGTGGGGCTTGGTGAATGGTCTATATAGTGGGGGAGGGTGAATGGTCTATATAGTGGGGCTTGGTGAATGGTCTATATAGTGGGGGCTGGTGAATGGCCTATATAGTGGGGCCTGGTGAATGGTCTATATAGTGGGGGAGGGTGAATGGTCTATATAGTGGGGGCTGGTGAATGGCCTATATAGTGGGGGAGGGTGAATGGTCTATATAGTGGGGCTTGGTGAATGGTCTATATAGTGGGGGCTGGTGAATGGCCTATATAGTGGGGCCTGGTGAATGGTCTATATAGTGGGGGCTGGTGAATGGCCTATATAGTGGGGGAGGGTGAATGGCCTATATAGTGGGGGAGGTTGAATGGTCTATATAGTGGGGGAGGGTGAATGGTCTATATAGTGGGGGAGGGTGAATGGCCTATATAGTGGGGGAGGTTGAATGGTCTATATAGTGGGGGAGGTTGAATGGTCTATATAGTGGGGCCTGGTGAATGGTCTATATAGTGGGGGATGGTGAATGGTCTATATAGTGGGGGAGGGTGAATGGCCTATATAGTGGGGGAGGTTGAATGGTCTATATAGTGGGGGAGGGTGAATGGTCTATATATTGGGGGATGGTGAATGGTCTATATAGTGGGGGAGGGTGAATGGCCTATATAGTGGGGGAGGTTGAATGGTCTATATAGTGGGGGAGGGTGAATGGTCTATATAGTGGGGGCTGGTGAATGGTCTATATAGTGGGGGCTGGTGAATGGCCGATATAGTGGGGGCTGGTGAATGGTCTATATAGTGGGGGCTGGTGAATGGCCGATATAGTGGGGGCTGGTGAATGGTCTATATAGTGGGGGCTGGTGAATGGTCTATATAGTGGGGGAGGTTGAATGGTCTATATAGTGGGGAGGGTGAATGGTCTATATAGTGGGGGAGGTTGAATGGTCTATATAGTGGGGGCTGGTGAATGGTCTATATAGTGGGGGCTGGTGAATGGCCGATATAGTGGGGGCTGGTGAATGGTCTATATAGTGGGGGCTGGTGAATGGTCTATATAGTGGGGGAGGTTGAATGGTCTATATAGTGGGGCTTGGTGAATGGTCTATATAGTGGGGGAGGGTGAATGGTCTATATAGTGGGGGAGGGTGAATGGTCTATATAGTGGGGGCTGGTGAATGGTCTATATAGTGGGGGCTGGTGAATGGCCTATATAGTGGGGGAGGGTGAATGGTCTATATAGTGGGGCTTGGTGAATGGTCTATATAGTGGGGGCTGGTGAATGGTCTATATAGTGGGGGCTGGTGAATGGTCTATATAGTGGGGGCTGGTGAATGGCCTATATAGTGGGGGAGGGTGAATGGCCTATATAGTGGGGGAGGGTGAATGGCCTATATAGTGGGGGAGGTTGAATGGTCTATATAGTGGGGCATGGTGAATGGTCTATATAGTGGGGGAGGGTGAATGGTCTACATAGTGGGGGAGGGTGAATGGTCTATATAGTGGGGCCTGGTGAATGGCCTATATAGTGGGGCCTGGTGAATGGTCTATATAGTGGGGCCTGGTGAATGGCCTATATAGTGGGGCCTGGTGAATGGTCTATATAGTGGGGGAGGGTGAATGGTCTATATAGTGGGGCTTGGTGAATGGTCTATATAGTGGGGGAGGGTGAATGGTCTATATAGTGGGGCTTGGTGAATGGTCTATATAGTGGGGGAGGGTGAATGGTCTATATAGTGGGGGCTGGTGAATGGCCGATATAGTGGGGGCTGGTGAATGGTCTATATAGTGGGGGCTGGTGAATGGTCTATATAGTGGGGGCTGGTGAATGGTCTATATAGTGGGGGAGGGTGAATGGTCTATATAGAATGGTCTATATAGTGGGGGGAGGTTGAATGGTCTATATAGTGGGGGAGGGTGAATGGTCTATATAGTGGGGGAGGTTGAATGGTCTATATAGTGGGGGCTGGTGAATGGCCGATATAGTGGGGGCTGGTGAATGGTCTATATAGTGGGGGCTGGTGAATGGTCTATATAGTGGGGGCTGGTGAATGGTCTATATAGTGGGGGAGGGTGAATGGTCTATATAGTGGGGCTTGGTGAATGGTCTATATAGTGGGGGAGGGTGAATGGTCTATATAGTGGGGCTTGGTGAATGGTCTATATAGTGTGGGAGGGTGAATGGCCGATATAGTGGGGCATGGTGAATGGTCTATATAGTGGGGGCTGGTGAATGGTCTATATAGTGGGGGCTGGTGAATGGTCTATATAGTGGGGGAGGGTGAATGGTCTATATAGTGGGGGAGGGTGAATGGTCTACATAGTGGGGGAGGGTGAATGGTCTATATAGTGGGGGAGGGTGAATGGTCTATATAGTGGGGGAGGGTGAATGGCCTATATAGTGGGGGCTGGTGAATGGCCTATATAGTGGGGGAGGGTGAATGGTCTATATAGTGGGGGAGGGTGAATGGTCTATATAGTGGGGGAGGGTGAATGGCCTATATAGTGGGGGCTGGTGAATGGCCTATATAGTGGGGGAGGGTGAATGGTCTATACAGTGGGGGAGGGTGAATGGTCTATACAGTGGGGGAGGTTGAATGGTCTATACAGTGGGGGAGGGTGAATGGTCTACATAGTGGGGGAGGGTGAATGGTCTATATAGTGGGGGAGGTTGAATGGTCTATATAGTGGGGGAGGGTGAATGGTCTACATAGTGGGGGAGGGTGAATGGTCTACATAGTGGGGGAGGGTGAATGGTCTATATAGTGGGGGAGGTTGAATGGTCTATATAGTGGGGGAGGGTGAATGGTCTATATAGTGGGGCCTGGTGAATGGTCTATATAGTGGGGGCTGGTGAATGGCCTATATAGTGGGGCCTGGTGAATGGTCTATATAGTGGGGGCTGGTGAATGGTCTATATAGAGGGGGCTGGTGAATGGTCTATATAGTGGGGCCTGGTGAATGGCCGATATAGTGGGGGCCGGTGAATGGCCTATATAGTGGGGGCCTGGTGAATGGTCTATATAGTGGGGGCCTGGTGAATGGCCGATATAGTGTGGGAGGGTGAATGGCCTATATAGTGTGGGAGGGTGAATGGCCTATATAGTGGGGCCTGGTGAATGGTCTATATAGTGGGGCCTGGTGAATGGTCTATATAGTGGGGCCTGGTGAATGGTCTATATAGTGGGGCCTGGTGAATGGTCTATATAGTGGGGCCTGGTGAATGGTCTATATAGTGGGGCCTGGTGAATGGTCTATATAGTGGGGCCTGGTGAATGGTCTATATAGTGGGGCCTGGTGAATGGTCTATATAGTGGGGCCTGGTGAATGGTCTATATAGTGGGGGCCTGGTGAATGGCCTATATAGTGTGGGAGGGTGAATGGTCTATATAGTGGGGCCTGGTGAATGGTCTATATAGTGTGGGAGGGTGAATGGCCTATATAGTGTGGGAGGGTGAATGGTCTATATAGTGGGGCCTGGTGAATGGCCGATATAGTGTGGGAGGGTGAATGGCCTATATAGTGTGGGAGGGTGAATGGCCTATATAGTGGGGCCTGGTGAATGGTCTATATAGTGGGGCCTGGTGAATGGTCTATATAGTGGGGCCTGGTGAATGGTCTATATAGTGGGGCCTGGTGAATGGTCTATATAGTGGGGCCTGGTGAATGGTCTATATAGTGGGGCCTGGTGAATGGTCTATATAGTGAGGCCTGGTGAATGGTCTATATAGTGGGGGCCTGGTGAATGGCCTATATAGTGTGGGAGGGTGAATGGTCTATATAGTGGGGCCTGGTGAATGGTCTATATAGTGTGGGAGGGTGAATGGCCTATATAGTGTGGGAGGGTGAATGGTCTATATAGTGGGGCCTGGTGAATGGTCTATATAGTGTGGGAGGGTGAATGGCCTATATAGTGGGGCCTGGTGAATGGTCTATATAGTGGGGGCTGGTGAATGGTCTATATAGTGGGGCCTGGTGAATGGTCTATATAGTGGGGCCTGGTGAATGGTCTATATAGGGTGGCCTGGTTGAATGGTCTATATAGTGGGGGAGGGTGAATGGCCTATATAGTGGGGCATGGTGAATGGTCTATATAGTGGGGCCTGGTGAATGGTCTATATAGTGGTGCCTGGTGAATGGTCTATATAGTGGGGGCTGGTGAATGGTCTATATAGTGGGGGAGGGTGAATGGTCTATATAGTGGGGGAGGGTGAATGGCCTATATAATGGGGGAGGTTGAATGGTCTATATAGTGGGGGAGGGTGAATTGTCTATATATTGGGGGAGGGTGAATGGTCTATATAGTGGGGCTTGGTGAATGGTCTATATAGTGGGGGCTGGTGAATGGTCTATATAGTGGGGGAGGGTGAATGGTCTATATAGTGGGGCTTGGTGAATGGTCTATATAGTGGGGCCTGGTGAATGGTCTATATAGTGGGGGAGGTTGAATGGTCTATATAGTGGGGCTTGGTGAATGGCCTATATAGTGGGGGCCTGGTGAATGGTCTATATAGTGGGGCCTGGTGAATGGTCTATATAGTGGGGGAGGGTGAATGGCCTATAATGACTTCAACTGTAGCTAGACATCAGTCAGAGCTGTCGGTCAGAGCTGTCGGTCAGAGCTGTCGGTCAGAGCTGTCGGTCAGAGCTGTCGGTCAGAGCTGTCGGTCAGAGCTGTCGGTCAGAGCTGTCGGTCAGAGCTGTCGGTCAGAGCTGTCTGTCAGAGCTGTCTGTCAGAGCTGTCTGTCAGAGCTGTCGGTCAGAGCTGTCGGTCAGAGCTGTCTGTCAGAGCTGTCTGTCAGAGCTGTCTGTCAGAGCTGTCGGTCAGAGCTGTCGGTCAGAGCTGTCTGCTGACAGAATGCCTGTTCTGAATTCTCATCCAAGTTTAGAAGTGCTACTGAAGAACAAAACGAGTCTGAAGCCGAGCAGAAATGACATTAAGAAGCTTTTTAGATCTGTGTTTACTAAACACAGCAAGATATTAGTTATGCGTTTTTTAAATCTTTTTTTCTGCTTGAAAAACACGACCCCTCAGTTGAAGTTGCTATGTAAGTGGCTGAGTTAATAAGGGGATGGGGCATCATCTTGTGTTCCCTTCCTGCCATGTTTGAGAAGTCAAAGCCCTTTGGATCAGTTATTTTACAATACTATGTAAATAGCCAGGAAACACCAGGACTGTCAGTCTGGACTGGCAGGTAAATTAGACTTCTATGCCTGTGTGCTTCTAAAAATTCATCTTTCAGCACTTCACTCACAGTTCACACAGCGTAGTTCGCACAGCGCAGTTCGCACAGCGCAGTTCGCACAGCGCAGTTCGCACAGCACAGTTCGCACACATCTGTTTTTAGTCACAAACGTTTAAAATGGTCGCACTAGAGCCCTGGCTCCAGAACTTTGGCGTCTACGTAAGTATTTTTTTTAAACCTCACGCTTTGGGCTGGATGTATCAATGTGTTGTTCATATACATGCAGAATCTATGAACAGTTTTACCTCAATTAGCCATGAAATCCTTTGTTTGAAAGTAACTGTTTTCTGAAAGCTGTGCAGTGCCGTTTCCCCCTCGTACGCCAGCCCCCTAGCAATGCGAGTTCCAGCCAATGAGCTTCAGCCCCTCGCCATTTGAGTGACAGCTAGCAAGATGCACACACAGCAGAGAAAGAGGGAGCCAATGACGTAGTACTCCCATTTTGGCTCATGAGCGCTACGGTCAGAGCTACTGGTTAAAAATGATGCAAATCTTCTGGAAAGTCTCTTTTAGGGCTTCAGTTGATCCGTGATTGTTTGTCCCCAGGCTGCTCTCTGGGGTGAAGAAACACTTTCTATTCCAGCATCAGGATGGAAAAGTGGTGGTCAGGAATGATGTGGTGGTCACTCACCTGACGAACGTAAGACTACAGTCTAATCATTACATGTGTATATTAACAATCTGGAACAAATTGGTCTCATAAATCGGAATTCTCTGTCTAACCCCATTTCTCTCTCCTCTCTATTTGTCTTTCTCTTCTCTCTCTCTCCTCTTTCTACTCTCTCTCTCTCTCCCTCCTTTTTTCTCTCTCTCTGTCTCTCTCTCTTTCTATGTCTCTCTCTCCTCTCTCTCCTCTTTCTCCTCTCTCTCCTCTTTCTTCTCTCTCTCTGTCTCTCCCTGCTAGAACTGCCTACGGTCCGTGTTGGAGCACATAGCAGTCTATGGCCAGGCAGTGTTCCGGCTGCAGAGGTTTATAGACGAGGTAACGGGGTACGACACTGAGCCCTGCCCTCCAGGCTCTTACTCCTCTAAGCAGGGCACCGAGCCTCCCTTCAGGACTTACCAGGCTTTTGTCTGGGCTCTCTACAAATACTTCACCTCCTTCAAACAGGAGCTCACCACCATTGAGAGAGACCTCATAGGCAAAGGCAGGTTTACCTTTCATCGTTATACGTTGATGAGTTTATCCTGTGGCTTTTGTCTTATGTATACTGTTATTAGAGTTGCAAAATTCTGCTAACTTCCATGTTGTGGTCGGAGGTGATGCTGTTTATAACATGTTATAACCTCTAGATGAGACGGTGACCCTGTTATAATCTCTGTAGATGAGACGGTGACCCTGTTATAACCTCTAGATGAGACGGTGACCCTGTTATAACCTCTAGATGAGACGGTGACCCTGTTATAACCTCTAGATGAGACGGTGACCCTGTTATAACCTCTAGATGAGACGGTGACCCTGTTATAATCTCTGTAGATGACACGGTGACCCTGTTATAACCTCTAGATGAGACGGTGACCCTGTTATAACCTCTAGATGAGACGGTGACCCTGTTATAACCTCTAGATGAGACGGTGACCCTGTTATAACCTCTGTAGATGAGACGGTGACCCTGTTATAACCTCTAGATGAGACGGTGACCCTGTTATAACCTCTAGATGAGACGGTGTCCCTGTTATAACCTCTAGATGAGACGGTGACCCTGGCGGGGGTGCTGGACAGACTGACCCCTCACCTGGCCCAGATCAAGGTGCTCCACAAGGTGTTCTGTACGGGTGTGGCAGAGGTCCCCCCTGAGACCCCTAGCGTGGTGCGGGCCTCACACCTGCTCAACACACTGTACAAGGCTATCATAGAGTACGACAGCGTGGGAGAGGCATCCCAACAGGCCGTGAGTGTTTGTGTTTACATGTCTGTGTGAGTGTGAGACCGCGTCTGTGAGTGTGAGACCGCGTCTGTGAGTGTGAGACCGCGTCTGTGAGTGTGAGACCGCGTCTGTGAGTGTGAGACCGCGTCTGTGAGTGTGACCGTGTCCTCGTCTGTGACCGTGTCTGTGAGTGTGACCGCGTCTGTGAGTGTGTTTGGTTTCGTGCAGGTCTTTGAGTGAGAGTTAATCGACTCCAAACAGCCAGGTGTGTAACTGTCTAACAACCCTGACCTCTGACCTAGGTGGCTCTGTTATTCTCTCTGTGGACAGAGACAGTCAGACCATACCTAGAGATCGTGGATGAATGGATCGTTCATGGTCACCTGTTTGACCCCGCTAAAGAGTTCATCATTCAGAGGTATGGAACAAGCCTCGCTTCTGGCCATGTCATGAAAATATTTAGGCACTCAGGGTACATGGGCTGTTGATGAAGGCTCTCTTTACATGTCATGACAGTGTTGGGTGTCATCTGTCGTCACCCTATTCACTATATAGTGCACTACTTTAGACCAGAGCCCTATTCCCTATATAGTGCACTACTTTAAACCAGAGCCCTATTCTCTATATAGTGCACTACTTTAGACCAGAGCCCTATTCCCTATATAGTGCTCTACTTTAGACCAGAGCCCTATTCCCTATATAGTGCACTACTTTATACCAGAGCCCTATTCCCTATATAGTGCACTACTTTAGACCAGAGCCCTATTCCCTATATAGTGCACTACCTTAGACCAGAGCCCTATTCCCTATATAGTGCACTACTTTAGACCAGAGCCCAAGGTGAATGGGGAACTACTTTAGACCAGAGCCCAATGTGAATGGGGAACTATTTTACACCAGAGCCCATAGGGAATAGGGAACTACTTTACACCAGAGCCCATGGGGAATAGGGAACTACTTTAGACCAGAGCCCATGGGGAATAGGGAACTACTTTAGACCAGAGCCCATGGGGAATAGGGAACTACTTTAGACCAGAGCCCATGGGGAATAGGGAACTACTTTAGACCAGAGCCCATGGGGAATAGGGAACTACTTTAGACCAGAGCCCATGGGGAATAGGGAACTACTTTAGACCAGAGCCCATAGGGAATAGGGAACTACTTTAGACCAGAGCCCATGGGGAATAGGGAACTACTTTAGACCAGAGCCCATGGGGAATAGGGAACTACTTTAGACCAGAGCCCATGGGGAATAGGGAACTACTTTAGACCAGAGCCCATGGGGAATAGGGAACTACTTTAGACCAGAGCCCATGGGGAATAGGGAACTACTTTAGACCAGAGCCCATGGGGAATAGGGAACTACTTTAGACCAGAGCCCAAGGTGAATGGGGAACTACTTTACACCAGAGCCCATAGGGAATAGGGAACTATTTTACACCAGAGCCCATAGGGAATAGGGAACTATTTTACACCAGAGCCCATGGGGAATAGGGAACTACTTTACACCAGAGCCCATGGGGAATAGGGAACTACTTTACACCAGAGCCCATGGGGAATAGGGAACTACTTTAGACCAGAGCCCATGGGGAATAGGGAACTACTTTAGACCAGAGCCCATGGGGAATAGGGAACTACTTTACACCAGAGCCCATGGGGAATAGGGACCTACTTTACACCAGAGCCCATGGGGAATAGGGAACTACTTTAGACCAGAGCCCATGGGGAATAGGGAACTACTTTACACCAGAGCCCATAGGGAATAGGGAACTACTTTACACCAGATCCCATAGGGAATAGGGAACTATTTTACACCAGAGCCCATGGGGAATAGGGAACTACTTTACACCAGAGCCCATGGGGAATAGGGAACTACTTTACACCAGAGCCCATGGGGAATAGGGAACTATTTTACACCAGAGCCCATGGGGAATAGGGAACTATTTTACACCAGAGCCCATGGGGAATAGGGAACTACTTTACACCAGAGCCCATAGGGAATAGGGAACTATTTTACACCAGAGCCCATGGGGAATAGGGAACTATTTTACACCAGAGCCCATGGGGAATAGGGAACTATTTTACACCAGAGCCCATGGGGAATAGGGAACTATTTTACACCAGAGCCCATGGGGAATAGGGAACTATTTTACACCAGAGCCCATGGGGAATAGGGAACTACTTTACACCAGAGCCCATGGGGAATAGGGAACTATTTTACACCCAGAGCCCATGGGGAATAGGGAACTATTTTACACCAGAGCCCATGGGGAATAGGGAACTATTTTACACCAGAGCCCATGGGGAATAGGGAACTATTTTACACCAGAGCCCATGGGGAATAGGGAACTATTTTACACCAGATCCCATAGGGAATAGGGAACTATTTTACACCAGAGCCCATGGGGAATAGGGAACTATTTTACACCAGAGCCCATGGGGAATAGGGAACTATTTTACACCAGAGCCCATGGGGAATAGGGAACTATTTTACACCAGAGCCCATGGGGAATAGGGAACTACTTTAGACCAGAGCCCATAGGGAATAGTGCACTACTTTAGACCAGAGCCCATAGGGAGTAGTGCACTCCTTTAGACCAGAGCCCATAGGGAGTAGTGCACTCCTTTAGACCAGAGCCCATAGGGAATAGTGCACTCCTTTAGACCAGAGCCCATAGGGAATAGTGCACTACTTTAGACCAGAGCCCATAGGGAATAGTGCACTCCTTTAGACCAGAGCCCATAGGGAATAGTGCACTCCTTTACACCAGAGCCCATAGGGAATAGGGAACTACTTTATACCAGAGCCCATAGGGAATAGTGCACTCCTTTAGACCAGAGCCCATAGGTAGTAGTGCACTCCTTTAGACCAGAGCCCATAGGGAATAGTGCACTCCTTTAGACCAGAGCCCATAGGGAATAGTGCACTCCTTTAGACCAGAGCCCATAGTGAATAGTGCACTCCTTTAGACCAGAGCCCATAGGGAATAGTGCACTCCTTTAGACCAGAGCCCATAGGGAATAGTGCACTCCTTTAGACCAGAGCCCATAGGGAATAGTGCACTCCTTTAGACCAGAGCCCATAGGGAATAGTGCACTCCTTTACACCAGAGCCCATAGGGAATAGGGAACTACTTTATACCAGAGCCCATAGGGAATAGTGCACTCCTTTAGACCAGAGCCCATAGGTAGTAGTGCACTCCTTTAGACCAGAGCCCATAGGGAATAGTGCACTCCTTTAGACCAGAGCCCATAGGGAATAGTGCACTCCTTTAGACCAGAGCCCATAGGGAATAGGGAACTACTTTATACCAGAGCCCATAGGGAATAGTGCACTCCTTTAGACCAGAGCCCATAGGTAGTAGTGCACTCCTTTAGACCAGAGCCCATAGGGAATAGTGCACTCCTTTAGACCAGAGCCCATAGGGAATAGTGCACTCCTTTAGACCAGAGCCCATAGGGAATAGTGCACTCCTTTAGACCAGAGCCCATAGGGAATAGTGCACTCCATTAGACCAGAGCCCATAGGGAATAGTGCACTCCTTTAGACCAGAGCCCATAGGGAATAGTGCACTCCTTTAGACCAGAGCCCATAGGGAATAGTGCACTCCTTTAGACCAGAGCCCATAGGGAATAGTGCACTCCTTTAGACCAGAGCCCATAGGGAATAGTGCACTCCTTTAGACCAGAGCCCATAGCGAATAGTGCACTCCTTTAGACCAGAGCCCATAGGGAATAGTGCACTCCTTTAGACCAGAGCCCATAGGGAATAGTGCACTACAGGGAATAGGGTGCCATTTTAGAAACGTATTAAATGTCTGTTAGTTGATCCTACTTTAACACTGAAAAGTCTTTTTCCAAAATGAGAATATCCATGTGACATGGCTCCATACGACATGCCTCTTCAAACTCTGAATTGAATAAAACAACCAGGTTTTCAATGTGGTTTTTATGATGTGATTTGTATATAAAAGCTCACATAGTATAATGTACAGTGTCTGTAATAGAATAAACATGGTATAAATGAATGTAGACCTTCATAAAGTGGGGGGTACCAACATGGAGGCGTGTTGGCTTCAACACAGCGCCCCGTATATTAGTAATCTAGTATGTATATATAAATCAATGGTCCTGACCCCTACCTTGTCTGTATCTCCCAACCCAGGAACAAAGACGTACCAGTGAATCACAGAGACTTTTGGTACGCCACCTACACCTTGTACAGTATCTCAGAGACGGTGGAGAGCGAGGACAAGCTGAGTGACGCAGCCAGCGGGAGCAGCGCAGGGGAGCAGGGATCGAAGTCTCAGCTCACCATGGTGTCCTTTCTCAAGCCGGTCCTCAAACAGATCATCATGGCTGGGAAGAGCATGCAGCTCCTCAAGAACCTGGACTGTAAAGAGGCTGAGCAGACCGATGGCTCCACTAGAGGTCAGTGTTGGTCTGTAGAGGCTGAGCAGACCGATGGCTCCACTAGAGGTCAGTGTTGGTCTGTAGAGGCTGAGCAGACCGATGGCTGCACTAGAGGTCAGTGTTGGTCTGTAGAGGCTGAGCAGACCGATGGCTGCACTAGAGGTCAGTGTTGGTCTGTAGAGGCTGAGCAGACCTATGGCTGCACTAGAGGTCAGTGTTGGTCTGTAGAGGCTGAGCAGACCGATGGCTGCACTAGAGGTCAGTGTTGGTCTGTAGAGGCTGAGCAGACCGATGGCTGCACTAGAGGTCAGTGTTGGTCTGTAGAGGCTGAGCAGACCGATGGCTCCACTAGAGGTCAGTGTTGGTCTGTAGAGGCTGAGCAGACCGATGGCTGCACTAGAGGTCAGTGTTGGTCTGCAGAGGCTGAGCAGACCGATGGCTGCACTAGAGGTCAGTGTTGGTCTGTAGAGGCTGAGCAGACCGATGGCTGCACTAGAGGGGAGTGTTGGTCTGTAGAGGCTGAGCAGGCCTATGGCTCCACTAGAGGGGAGTGTTGGTCTGTAGAGGCTGAGCAGGCCTATGGCTCCACTAGAGGTCAGTGTTGGTCTGTAGAGGCTGAGCAGACCGATGGCTCCACTAGAGGGGAGTGTTGGTCTGTAGAGGCTGAGCAGGCCTATGGCTCCACTAGAGGTCAGTGTTGGTCTGTAGAGGCTGAGCAGACCGATGGCTCCACTAGAGGTCAGTGTTGGTCTGTAGAGGCTGAGCAGACCGATGGCTGCACTAGAGGTCAGTGTTGGTCTGTAGAGGCTGAGCAGACCGATGGCTCCACTAGAGGTCAGTGTTGGTCTGTAGAGACTGAGCAGACCGATGGCTCCACTAGAGGTCAGTGTTGGTCTGTAGAGGCTGAGCAGACCGATGGCTGCACTAGAGGTCAGTGTTGGTCTGTAGAGGCTGAGCAGACCGATGGCTCCACTAGAGGTCAGTGTTGGTCTGTAGAGGCTGAGCAGACCGATGGCTCCACTAGAGGTCAGTGTTGGTCTGTAGAGGCTGAGCAGACCGATGGCTCCACTAGAGGTCAGTGTTGGTCTGTAGAAGCTGAGCAGACCGATGGCTCCACTAGAGGTCAGTGTTGGTCTGTAGAGGCTGAGCAGACCGATGGCTCCACTAGAGGTCAGTGTTGGTCTGTAGAGGCTGAGCAGACCGATGGCTGCACTAGAGGTCAGTGTTGGTCTGTAGAGGCTGAGCAGACCGATGGCTGCACTAGAGGTCAGTGTTGGTCTGTAGAGGCTGAGCAGACCGATGGCTCCACTAGAGGTCTGTGTTGGTCTGTAGAGGCTGAGCAGACCGATGGCTCCACTAGAGGTCAGTGTTGGTCTGCAGAGGCTGAGCAGACCGATGGCTCCACTAGAGGTCAGTGTTGGTCTGTAGAGGCTGAGCAGACCGATGGCTCCACTAGAGGTCAGTGTTGGTCTGTAGAGGCTGAGCAGGCCTATGGCTCCACTAGAGGTCAGTGTTGGTCTGTAGAGGCTGAGCAGACCGATGGCTCCACTAGAGGTCAGTGTTGGTCTGTAGAGGCTGAGCAGACCGATGGCTGCACTAGAGGTCAGTGTTGGTCTGTAGAGGCTGAGCAGACCGATGGCTCCACTAGAGGTCTGTAGTTCATCTTTAGCCGGTCTGTAGCTTGTCTGTAGTTCATCTTTAGCTGGTCTGTAGCTGGTCTGTAGTTCATCTTTAGCTGATCTGTAGCTGGTCTGTAGTTCATCTTTAGCTGGTGTGTAGCTGGTCTCTAATTGGTCACCTGGCTAGTGTTTCTAGTGCAGAGTGTGGTACAGAGAGATGTGTTTGAGTTGGGAGACAGGGGAGTTTGAGTACTGCTTATGCCTGAAAAACACGGTTTGTGTTTTTCAGAATATACAGTATTATGGAACCATAAAATTGTTCCTATCTCATCCCTGAGCCTTGAGCTGTAATCTAGCGAAGCATGGCCGTATGGTACAAAACACCTGCTTACTGCGTGGATTCCTAATGTTCTCTCAGATTTAGATGCTTACTGCGTGGATTCCTAATGTTCTCTGTGTGTTCGATGCTTACTGCGTGGATTCCTAATGTTCTCTTTGTGTTCGATGCTTACTGCGTGGATTTCTAATGTTCTCTCAGATTTAGATGCTTACTGCGTGGATTCCTAATGTTCTTTCAGATTTAGATGCTTACTGCGTGGATTCCTAATGTTCTCTGTGTGTTCGATGCTTACTGCGTGGATTCCTAATGTTCTCTGTGTGTTCGATGCTTACTGCGTGGATTCCTAATGTTCTCTGTGTGTTAGATGCTTACTGCGTGGATTCCTAATGTTCTCTTTGTGTTCGATGCTTACTGCGTGGATTCCTAATGTTCTCTCAGATTTAGATGCTTACTGCGTGGATTCCTAATGTTCTCTGTGTGTTCGATGCTTACTGCGTGGATTCCTAATGTTCTCTGTGTGTTCGATGCTTACTGCGTGGATTCCTAATGTTCTCTGTGTGTTAGATGCTTACTGCGTGGATTCCTAATGTTCTCTTTGTGTTCGATGCTTACTGCGTGGATTCCTAATGTTCTCTTTGTGTTAGATGCTTACTGCGTGGATTCCTAATGTTCTCTCAGATTTAGATGCTTACTGCGTGGATTCCTAATGTTCTCTTTGTGTTAGATGCTTACTGCGTGGATTCCTAATGTTCTCTGTGTGTTCGACGCTTACTGCGTGGATTCCTAATGTTCTCTGTGTGTTAGATGCTTACTGCGTGGATTCCTAATGTTCTCTGTGTGTTAGATGCTTACTGCGTGGATTCCTAATGTTCTCTTTGTGTTCGATGCTTACTGCGTGGATTCCTAATGTTCTCTCAGATTTAGATGCTTACTGCGTGGATTCCTAATGTTCTCTCAGATTTAGATGCTTACTGCGTGGATTCCTAATGTTCTCTTTGTGTTAGATGCTTACTGTGTGGATTCCTAATGTTCTCTTTGTGTTAGATGCTTACTGCGTGGATTCCTAATGTTCTCTGTGTGTTAGATGCTTACTGCGTGGATTCCTAATGTTCTCTCAGATTTAGATGCTTACTGCGTGGATTCCTAATGTTCTCTGTGTGTTAGATGCTTACTGCGTGGATTCCTAATGTTCTCTCAGATTTAGATGCTTACTGCGTGGATTCCTAATGTTCTCTCAGATTTAGATGCTTACTGCGTGGATTCCTAATGTTCTCTTTGTGTTAGATGCTTACTGCGTGGATTCCTAATGTTCTCTGTGTGTTAGATGCTTACTGCGTGGATTCCTAATGTTCTCTCAGATTTAGATGCTTACTGCGTGGATTCCTAATGTTCTCTGTGTGTTAGATGCTTACTGCGTGGATTCCTAATGTTCTCTCAGATTTAGATGCTTACTGCGTGGATTCCTAATGTTCTCTTTGTGTTAGATGCTTACTGCGTGGATTCCTAATGTTCTCTGTGTGTTAGATGCTTACTGCATGGATTCCTAATGTTCTCTGTGTGTTAGATGCTTACTGCGTGGATTCCTAATGTTCTCTGTGTGTTAGATGCTTACTGCATGGATTCCTAATGTTCTCTGTGTGTTAGATGCTTACTGCGTGGATTCCTAATGTTCTCTGTGTGTTAGATGATACTGCGTGGATTCCTAATGTTCTCTGTATGTTTTAGATGCAGAAAGGAAGAGCTTGTACACTCTTTTTCTGGAGTCTGTTCAGTCCCGCCTCCGTTGCCGGGACGACTCCCCCGTGGATACGGTAACCGAGCAACAGGCCACTAAGCAGAGCCTGATCAAGATGCAGTCGATTGTCGCTCAGCATCTACAGATGGATGACATACATGACCCTCTACTGGCCATCAACTTCGCCAGGTGAGTGGAGGAGAGTTTACTTGGACCGAGGCGGCCCGGGGTATGGACCGAGGCGGTCCGGGGTAGGGACCGAGGCGGCCCGGGGTAGGGACCGAGGCGGCCCGGGGTAGGGACCGAGGCGGCGCGGGGTAGGGACCGAGGTGGCGCGGGGTAGGGATGAAACATTTCCAAGATGGCGTAGCAGTGAGGATGTCTGTTTTGATTGTCTTGTCCCGTCCCTTGTATACATAGTTTTTCTTCGTATGTATATATTATTATTATTATTTTTATTTTTATTTTTTTAAATCTCATTTCCCATCTACGGACTGAACATACTCTCCTGCAACCCGCCTCACCCAATGTGGTATGGATCTGCTATTTTTACACTTTTGAACCGGAACCCCCTTCAGGAGCTAGCCAATAACTAGATAGTAGTTAGCCTTTAACTAGCCTCAAACTAGGCCCATCTCCCAGCTTGCCGAAGAGATTCCTTCAAGCAATCCTTGTGCTTCAATGACCTCTTTTGCCAATTTCCCTGAAACCTCAGCCCCGCCGATTCATCACGACTGGTCTACCAAGGTAACCGTCCGTGGGGGTTTCTGTCCTGAAGCAAGTGCCAGTTAGCCTGGAGCTAGCCTCGAGCTAGGCCCTTCTCCCGGCTAGCCAAATAATTCCATAAGATAATTCCTGGGCTTCAATACCTCTTTTGCCAATTGGCCTGGATCCTTTGCTGCCGGCAAGGAGCCCCTCCTATCCATCACGACTGGTCAGCCGACGTGACCGCCCGAGGGGGTTTCAACAGATTCTCCCGTTGCGACGTCCCCCTGAGGCCCATCTACTAGCCTGCTGATAGCCCCGTTCTGCTAGCTGTCTGAATCGCCAAGAAGTGGGACACAGTCATGAAGTGGAACGACATTTATTGGATATTTCAAACTTTTTTAACAAATCAAAAACTGAAAAATTGGGCGTGCAAAATTATTCAGCCCCTTTACTTTCAGTGCAGCAAACTCTCCAGAAGTTCAGTGAGGATCTCTGAATGATCCAATGTTGACCTAAATGACTAATGAAGATAAATAAAATCTTTATTTTCTATTGTGTTATTGACTGTACGTTTGTTTATGTGTAACTCTGTTGTTTGTTTCGCACTGCTTTGCTTTATCTTAGCCAGGTCACAGTTGAAATTAGAACTTGTTCTCAACTAGCCTACCTGGTTAAATAAAGGTGAAATAAAATACAAATTGTTCAAAAGACCAATTAGTGGAAAAACTATAATTTAATTAAAATATCTTGATTATGTTAAGTTTTAGCTTGTTTGGTGGCTCCAGAAAGAGTGACCCAGCTCTGGTAACTCTTAATCCCCCCCCTCCAGGCTGTACCTGGAGCAGAGTAACCCAGCTCTGGTAACTCTTAATCCCCCCTCCAGGCTGTACCTGGAGCAGAGTAACCCAGCTCTGGTAACTCTTAATCCCCCCCCTCCAGGCTGTACCTGGAGCAGAGTAACCCAGCTCTGGTAACTCTTAATCCCCCCCCCTCCAGGCTGTACCTGGAGCAGAGTAACCCAGCTCTGGTAACTCTTAATCCCCCCCTCCAGGCTGTACCTGGAGCAGAGTAACCCAGCTCTGGTAACTCTTAATCCCCCTCCAGGCTGTACCTGGAGCAGAGTGACCTCAGCTCTGGTAACTCTTAATCCCCCCACCAGGCTGTACCTGGAGCAGAGTAACCCAGCTCTGGTAACTCTTAATCCCCCCTCCAGGCTGTACCTGGAGCAGAGTAACCCAGCTCTGGTAACTCTTAATCCCCCTCCAGGCTCACTGCCCTTGACCAGTACCTGGAGCAGAGTAACCCAGCTCTGGTAACTCTTAATCCCCCCTCCAGGCTGTACCTGGAGCAGAGTAACCCAGCTCTGGTAACTCTTAATCCCCCTCCAGGCTGTACCTGGAGCAGAGTAACCCAGCTCTGGTAACTCTTAATCCCCCCTCCAGGCTGTACCTGGAGCAGAGTAACCCAGCTCTGGTAACTCTTAATCCCCCCCCCTCCAGGCTGTACCTGGAGCAGAGTAACCCAGCTCTGGTAACTCTTAATCCCCCCCCCTCCAGGCTGTACCTGGAGCAGAGTGACTTCCACGAGAGGTTCTCAGGCGGCGACGTGATCGTGGACCGTTCGTCTGAGTCGGTGACGTGTCAGACCTTTGAGCTGACGCTGCGCTCCTGCCTCTACCCACACATCCAGAAGAGGTACATAGAGTGCTGTGGCAACCTCATGACCACCCTGAAGAAGGACTACAGGTAAACTCAATACGCCTGTCAGTCAGTACTCTGTCTCTAGTCCTCCAGGTGTCTGTCAGTCAGTACTCTGTCTCTAGTCCTCCAGGTGTCTGTCAGTCAGTACTCTGTCTCTAGTCCTCCAGGTGTCTGTCAGTCAGTACTCTGTCTCTAGTCCTCCAGGTGTCTGTCAGTCAGTACTCTGTCTCTAGTCCTCCAGGTGTCTGTCAGTCAGTACTCTGTCTCTAGTCCTCCAGGTGTCTGTCAGTCAGTACTCTGTCTCATGTCTCTAGCCCTCCAGGTGTCTGTCAGTCAGTACTCTGTCTCATGTCTCTAGTCCTCCAGGTGTCTGTCAGTCAGTACTCTGTCTCTAGTCCTCCAGGTGTCTGTCAGTCAGTACTCTGTCTCATGTCTCTAGTCCTCCAGGTGTCTGTCAGTCAGTACTCTGTCTCTAGTCCTCCAGGTGTCTGTCAGTCAGTACTCTGTCTCTAGTCCTCCAGGTGTCTGTCAGTCAGTACTCTGTCTCTAGTCCTCCAGGTGTCTGTCAGTCAGTACTCTGTCTCTAGTCCTCCAGGTGTCTGTCAGTCAGTACTCTGTCTCTAGTCCTCCAGGTGTCTGTCAGTCAGTACTCTGTCTCATGTCTCTAGCCCTCCAGGTGTCTGTCAGTCAGTACTCTGTCTCATGTCTCTAGCCCTCCAGGTGTCTGTCAGTCAGTACTCTGTCTCTAGTCCTCCAGGTGTCTGTCAGTCAGTACTCTGTCTCATGTCTCTAGTCCTCCAGGTGTCTGTCAGTCAGTACTCTGTCTCTAGTCCTCCAGGTGTCTGTCAGTCAGTACTCTGTCTCTAGTCCTCCAGGTGTCTGTCAGTCAGTACTCTGTCTCTAGTCCTCCAGGTGTCTGTCAGTCAGTACTCTGTCTCTAGTCCTCCAGGTGTCTGTCAGTCAGTACTCTGTCTCTAGTCCTCCAGGTGTCTGTCAGTCAGTACTCTGTCTCTAGTCCTCCAGGTGTCTGTCAGTCAGTACTCTGTCTCTAGTCCTCCAGGTGTCTGTCAGTCAGTACTCTGTCTCTAGCCCTCCAGGTGTCTGTCAGTCAGTACTCTGTCTCATGTCTCTAGTCCTCCAGGTGTCTGTCAGTCAGTACTCTGTCTCCTGTCTCTAGTCCTCCAGGTGTCTGTCAGTCAGTACTCTGTCTCATGTCTCTAGTCCTCCAGGTGTCTGTCAGTCAGTACTCTGTCTCTAGTCCTCCAGGTGTCTGTCAGTCAGTACTCTGTCTCTAGTCCTCCAGGTGTCTGTCAGTCAGTACTCTGTCTCTAGTCCTCCAGGTGTCTGTCAGTCAGTACTCTGTCTCTAGTCCTCCAGGTGTCTGTCAGTCAGTACTCTGTCTCATGTCTCTAGCCCTCCAGGTGTCTGTCAGTCAGTACTCTGTCTCATGTCTCTAGCCCTCCAGGTGTCTGTCAGTCAGTACTCTGTCTCTAGTCCTCCAGGTGTCTGTCAGTCAGTACTCTGTCTCATGTCTCTAGTCCTCCAGGTGTCTGTCAGTCAGTACTCTGTCTCTAGTCCTCCAGGTGTCTGTCAGTCAGTACTCTGTCTCATGTCTCTAGTCCTCCAGGTGTCTGTCAGTCAGTACTCTGTCTCTAGTCCTCCAGGTGTCTGTCAATCAGTACTCTGTCTCATGTCTCTAGTCCTCCAGGGCCAGGTGTTCATTCTTCCCTTGTACTTCATTGATCAATTAAGGTGATTGGAACATACAAGGTTCAGTATCATTGGGTGGGTATAGGCTTCATCCCAAATGACACGCTGTTTCCTATATAGTGCACTACTGTTGAACTATTTCCTATTTCAGGGCAGTCCAACCCTCTTCCTGGAGCTCTACTGTCCTGTAGGTTCTCAGTCCAACCCTCTTCCTGGAGATCTACTGTCCTGTAGGTTCTCAGTCCAACCCTCTTCCTGGAGATCTACTGTCCTGTAGGTTCTCAGTCCAACCCTCTTCCTGGAGATCTACTGTCCTGTAGGTTTTCAGTCCAACCCTCTTCCTGGAGATTTACCGTCCTGTAGGTTTTCAGTCCAACCCTCTTCCTGGAGGTCTACTGTCTTGTAGGTTTTCAATCCAAACCTCTTCCTGGAGATCTACTGTCTTGTAGGTTTTCAGTCCAAACCTCTTCCTGGAGATCTACTGTCCTGTAGGTTCTCAGTCCAACCCTCTTCCTGGAGGTCTACTGTCCTGTAGGTTCTCAGTCCAACCCTCTTCCTGGAGATCTACTGTCCTGTCGGTTTTCAGTCCAACCCTCTTCCTGGAGATCTACTGTCTTGTAGGTTTTCAGTCCAACCCTCTTCCTGGAGATTTACCGTCCTGTAGGTTTTCAGTCCAATCCTAATTTAACACACCTGATTCTACTAATTAGTTGCTCAACAAGACCTTAACTAGCTGAATCAGATATGCTAAATTAGGATTGGGCTGATAAACGACAGTACTACTACTACAGTAGATCTCCAATAAGATGGTTGGGCTGCCCTATATAGTGCACCACAGCCCCATTGGCCCTGGTCAAAGTAGAGAACTATATAGGGAATGTCGTATCATTTGGGACTCATTAATAGTTACAGTACTGTAGGACTGACCAGCACAGGTGTCCCTGTCCCCTCCCCCAAGCCCTATACTCACCCTAACCTTTAACCCCCAGACTGCTGGAGTACCTTCAGGCCATGAGGAACTACTTCCTGTTGGAGGCAGGAGACACCATGTATGACTTCTATACAGCCATCTTTGATAAGGTCCTGGAGAAGGAGAGCTGGCAGCAACTGGCGTTCCTCAACGTTCAACTGCAGGAAGCTGTGGGACAGCGGTGTCCAGAGGACAGCAGCAGGTACTGCAACACAACCACCCCACACTGACTGGGCTCTCATTGGTTACACCCCACACTGACTGGGCTCTCATTGGTTACACCCAACACTGACTGGGCTCTCATTGGTTACACCCCACACTGACTGGGCTCTCATTGGTTACACCCCACACTGACTGGGCTCTCATTGGTTACACCCCACACTGACTGGGCTCTCATTGGTTACACCCAACACTGACTGGGCTCTCATTGGTTACACCCCACACTGACTGGGCTCTCATTGGTTACTCCCACACTGACTGGGCTCTCATTGGTTACACCCCACACTGACTGGGCTCTCATTGGTTACACCCCACACTGACTGGGCTCTCATTGGTTACACCCCACACTGACTGGGCTCTCATTGGTTACACCCCACACTGACTGGGCTCTCATTGGTTACTCCCCACACTGACTGGGCTCTCATTGGTTACACCCCACACTGACTGGGCTCTCATTGGTTACACCCCACACTGACTGGGCTCTCATTGGTTACACCCCACACTGACTGGGCTCTCATTGGTTACACCCCACACTGACTGGGCTCTCATTGGTTACACCCCACACTGACTGGGCTCTCATTGGTTACACCCCACACTGACTGGGCTCTCATTGGTTACACCCCACACTGACTGGGCTCTCATTGGTTACACCCCACACTGACTGGGCTCTCATTGGTTACTCCCCACACTGACTGGGCTCTCATTGGTTACACCCCACACTGACTGGGCTCTCATTGGTTACACCCCACACTGACTGGGCTCTCATTGGTTACACCCCACACTGACTGGGCTCTCATTGGTTACACCCCACACTGACTGGGCTCTCATTGGTTACACCCCACACTGACTGGGCTCTCATTGGTTAGGGTTTGTTCTGGTTTTGAGAGATTTCAGTGAGTTGATAGGCTAACTGATCACACAGGATGTAATATCAACAATTGTGATAGGCTAATAGTTGTGATGTTTTTTCCATTTTGATGCATTGAATTTATTGTCACAGTAATGTATAAGAACAATGTCTGTTTTCCAGGTTGTCCATCTTCCTGGAGACGATAGACCCAGTCAGAAAGAAACAGCCCATTAATCATCTGGATGGTTTGACCCTCAGTTACAAGGTGAGTCTCCTACCAACCTTATCCACATGATAACAGGTTGGCTGTGGTAGAAACAGCCCATTAATCATCTGGATGGTTGGACCCTCAGTTACAAGGTGAGTCTCCTACCAACCTTATCCACATGATAACAGGTTGGCTGTGGTAGAAACAGCCTATTAATCATCTGGATGGTTGGACCCTCAGTTACAAGGTGAGTCTCCTACCAACCTTATCCACATGATAACAGGTTGGCTGTGGTAGAAACAGCCCATTAATCATCTGGATGGTTGGACCCTCAGTTACAAGGTGAGTCTCCTACCAACCTTATCCACATGATAACAGGTTGGCTGTGGTAGAAACAGCCTATTAATCATCTGGATGGTTGGACCCTCAGTTACAAGGTGAGTCTCCTACCAACCTTATCCACATGATAACAGGTTGGCTGTGGTAGAAACAGCCTATTAATCATCTGGATGGTTGGACCCTCAGTTACAAGGTGAGTCTCCTACCAACCTTATCCACATGATAACAGGTTGGCTGTGGTAGAAACAGCCCATTAATCATCTGGATGGTTTGACCCTCAGTTACAAGGTGAGTCTCTTACCAACCTTATCCACATGATAACAGGTTGGCTGTGGTAGAAACAGCCCATTAATCATCTGGATGGTTTGACCCTCAGTTACAAGGTGAGTCTCCTACCAACCTTATCCACATGATAACAGGTTGGCTGTGGTAGAAACAGCCCATTAATCATCTGGATGGTTGGACCCTCAGTTACAAGGTGAGTCTCCTAACCCAACCTTATCCACATGATAACAGGTTGGCTGTGGTAGAAACAGCCCATTAATCATCTGGATGGTTGGACCCTCAGTTACAAGGTGAGTCTCCTACCAACCTTATCCACATGATAACAGGTTGGCTGTGGTAGAAACAGACTATTAATCATCTGGATGGTTGGACCCTCAGTTACAAGGTGAGTCTCCTACCAACCTTATCCACATGATAACAGGTTGGCTGTGGTAGAAACAGCCCATTAATCATCTGGATGGTTGGACCCTCAGTTACAAGGTGAGTCTCCTACCCCAACCTTATCCACATGATAACAGGTTGGCTGTGGTAGAAACAGACTATTAATCATCTGGATGGTTGGACCCTCAGTTACAAGGTGAGTCTCCTACCAACCTTATCCACATGATAACAGGTTGGCTGTGGTAGAAACAGCCCATTAATCATCTGGATGGTTGGACCCTCAGTTACAAGGTGAGTCTCCTACCCCAACCTTATCCACATGATAACAGGTTGGCTGTGGTAGAAACAGCCCATTAATCATCTGGATGGTTGGACCCTCAGTTACAAGGTGAGTCTCCTACCCCAACCTTATCCACATGATAACAGGTTGGCTGTGGTAGAAACAGACTATTAATCATCTGGATGGTTGGACCCTCAGTTACAAGGTGAGTCTCCTAACCCAACCTTATCCACAATACTGATAACATTTTCGCTGCAGATCCGACTTTTCCCTGACCATTTTTTTAGCCGGTTTAAAGGTCCAGAAGCTTCTTCGTGTTCTGTGTTTCTTTACCTCTACTTTAAACACACGTTTCTGTGGTGTCCTTCCCTTCACGTTTCTGTGGTGTCCTTCCCTTCACGGTTCTGTGGTGTCCTTCCCTTCACGTTTCTGTGGTGTCCTTCCCTTCACGTTTCTGTGGTGTCCTTCCCTTCACGTTTCTGTGGTGTCCTTCCCTTCACGTTTCTGTGGTGTCCTTCCCTTCACGGTTCTGTGGTGTCCTTCCCTTCACGGTTCTGTGGTGTCCTTCCCTTCACGTTTCTGTGGTGTCCTTCCCTATGCGTTTCTGTGGTGTCCTTCCCTTCGCGTTTCTGTGGTGTCCATCCCTACGCGTTTCTGTGGTGTCCTTCCCTACGCGTTTCTGTGGTGTCCTTCCCTTCGCGTTTCTGTGGTGTCCATCCCTACGCGTTTCTGTGGTGTCCATCCCTACGCGTTCCTGTGGTCTACTTCCCTACGCGTTTCTGTGGTCTACTTCCCTATGCTTTTCTGTGGTCTACTTCCCTACGCGTTTCTGTGGTGTCCATCCCTACGCGTTTCTGTGGTGTCCATCCCTACGCGTTTCTGTGGTGTCCTTCCCTACGCGTTTCTGTGGTCTACTTCCCTACGCGTTTCTGTGGTGTCCTTCCCTACGCGTTTCTGTGGTGTCCTTCCCTACGCGTTTCTGTGGTGTCCTTCCCTACGCGTTTCTGTGGTGTCCTTCCCTACGCGTTTCTGTGGTGTCCTTCCCTACAGCGTTTCTGTGGTGTCCTTCCCTACGCGTTTCTGTGGTGTCCTTCCCTACGCGTTTCTGTGGTGTCCTTCCCTACGCGTTTCTGTGGTGTCCTTCCCTACGCGTTTCTGTGGTGTCCTTCCCTACGCGTTTCTGTGGTGTCCTTCCCTACGCGTTTCTGTGGTGTCCTTCCCTACGCGTTTCTGTGGTGTCCTTCCCTACGCGTTTCTGTGGTGTCCTTCCCTACGCGTTTCTGTGGTGTCCTTCCCTACGCGTTTCTGTGGTGTCCTTCCCTACGCGTTTCTGTGGTGTCCTTCCCTTCGCGTTTCTGTGGTGTCCTTCCCTTCGTGTTTCTGTGGTGTCCTTCGCGTTTCTGTGGTGTCCTTCGCGTTTCTGTGGTGTCCTTCGCGTTTCTGTGGTGTCCTTCCCTACATGTTTCTGTGGTGTCCTTCCCTACATGTTTCTGTGGTGTCCTTCGCGTTTCTGTGGTGTCCTTCCCTACGCGTTTCTGTGGTGTCCTTCCCTACGCGTTTCTGTGGTGTCCTTCCCTTCGTGTTTCTGTGGTGTCCTTCCCTTCGCGTTTCTGTGGTGTCCTTCGCGTTTCTGTGGTGTCCTTCCCTTCGCGTTTCTGTGGTGTCCTTCCCTTCACGTTTCTGTGGTGTCCTTCCCTTCACGTTTCTGTGGTGTCCTTCCCTACATGTTTCTGTGGTGTCCTTCCCTTCACGTTTCTGTGGTGTCCTTCCCTTCACGTTTCTGTGGTGTCCTTCCCTTCACGTTTCTGTGGTGTCCTTCCCTACACGTTTCTGTGGTGTCCTTCCCTACACGTTTCTCACTGTCATTCGTCAAAGTTTTACCGGGTTACGTTTTTTCTTTAAACAGCGTTGTTGGTTAAGGGCTTGTAAGTAAGCATTAAGGTTTGTTGTATTTGGCGCATGTGACAAATAACATTTGATTTGAACTATGTAAAAATTGCATACATAAAGCCAACAAATAAAAACATTTTAGCCTGCAGGTAGAAAATATCCTGATGAGAATAAATGTCCTATAAATCACATCGGCTCCACATGGCCTGTCTGCAACCAACGTGAAACATTGTATCTACTATTAACCTTGGTCAAACCTGAAGCTTGTGGAAGTGAAGTTGCAACATTGTATCTACTATTAACCTTGGTCAAACCTGAAGCTTGTGGAAGTGAAGTTGCAACATTGTATCTACTATTAACCTTGGTCAAACCTGAAGCTTGTGGAAGTGAAGTTGAAACATTGTATCTACTATTAACCTTGGTCAAACCTGAAGCTTGTGGAAGTGTAGTTGCAACATTGTATCTACTATTAACCTTGGTCAAACTTGAAGCTTGTGGAAGTGAAGTTGCAACATTGTATCTACTATTAACCTTGGTCAAACTTGAAGCTTGTGGAAGTGAAGTTGCAACATTGTATCTACTATTAACCTTGGTCAAACTTGAAGCTTGTGGAAGTGAAGTTGCAACATTGTATCTACTATTAACCTTGGTCAAACCTGAAGCTTGTGGAAGTGAAGTTTGGCTGCAGTGAAGTTTGTATCTACTATTAACCTTGGTCAAACCTGAAGCTTGTGGAAGTGAAGTTGAAACATTGTATCTACTATTAACCTTGGTCAAACCTGAAGCTTGTGGAAGTGTAGTTGCAACATTGTATCTACTATTAACCTTGGTCAAACTTGAAGCTTGTGGAAGTGAAGTTGCAACATTGTATCTACTATTAACCTTGGTCAAACTTGAAGCTTGTGGAAGTGAAGTTGCAACATTGTATCTACTATTAACCTTGGTCAAACTTGAAGCTTGTGGAAGTGAAGTTGCAACATTGTATCTACTATTAACCTTGGTCAAACCTGAAGCTTGTGGAAGTGAAGTTTGGCTGCAGTGAAGTTTGTATCTACTATTAACCTTGATCAAACCTGAAGCTTGTGGAAGTGAAGTTGCAACATTGTATCTACTATTAACCTTGGTCAAACCTGAAGCTTGTGGAAGTGAAGTTGCAACATTGTATCAAATATTCTGGGCCCTCAGAGCTTCCAGCTCCAGTGGGATCAGGACAGACACAGCTGTAGACTATTTGATCAAGGGATAAGAAGCAGTGGTTGACTTGAGCAGGAGTCCACCGGAGTGGAGTAGACGCTCCTCTTCCTCTTATCGAATATTAGCTTTTTGTGGAGCTCCTGAACCTACTGAGTACTGAAACCTATTTCAGTCCAAGTTCAGCACTGATAAGAAGTAATTAGGTAGTTCTATTTATGACATTTCCATTGGATCAGAGCATGACATCTTTCCCTTTTCATGCAGAGTGGTTATTGGAAAGAGAGAGAACTGGAATGATTTTTGAAATACATTGAGGAACTATTGTAATTCTCAGTGGATGTGAAAACAGACTTTCGTTTTCTTGATGTTTGAGGTGATAACTTCACTTTGAAAAGCTCCACAGGTTATTGGTGGGGCGTTAAGCCAATCATAAATACTATCAGATCGCCAAATGGGCACATTTTATATGCCTACCTGGCCTACATTTCCCTACTTCTCTCCCTGCGTGTCCTTACTCAACATTGACAGGAACGCTCCAAACAAAAGACAACTACTAATTTGACAAAACTCAGCAATGGAATGAAATAAACCAGAACTTGTTTCTCATAAGTGTACCATAGGTTGTACTCTCTGCAAACCATGTGTCCACTCCAGACAATGAGAACAGGAAGACTGGAATAATAATATTGAAAGTGCTAAAATACATTACCATTGTAGATGTTTTTTAAATGATAGGAATGAAGGGTAAATATCGTACAGGTGATATATGTAATGGGGAATTGATATGCACTAACAATCAAACACAAACAATTCACGCAGTGAAGTTATGAAACAGTAAATGTGCACAAATTGGCAGGAGAGAGGAAGTGCAACTGGTCGCATGGTCAATCTGACGTTTCCATTGGCCGTGCAGCGTTTATGGTGAGACGGCCTCAGCAGAAGGGCGTTCATACTTCCTGCGCTTTGCTGAGCATTGCAGAGCTGTTGTCAAGGAAGTGAGTTAGTGTTTTCTACAGGATGTAACGCCCCCACCGACCGTCCGCCAATCACGTCAATGCGGAGCAGAGCCCTCCAGAGCCCTCTGCATTGTTACAACATTTTGGGGGGGGGGGGCATGGCGATGCGGTACAGAGCTCTACAGGCCGAATCACAGGCTCCATATGGCTTCCAATTGCATCACAGCCTCCATATGGCGCCTCCTACCACATTTCCGAATCGAGCATGAATTGGCTTTTAGTCTAGGCAACCGTAATGGATTAGTTCACTGAGATTGGCGCAAACACACTTTATTTATTTTATTTATTTCAGCTTTATTTAACCAGGTAGGCAAGTTGAGAACAAGTTCTCATTTACAATTGCGACCTGGCCAAGATAAAGCAAAGCAGTTCGACACATACAACGACACAGAGTTACACATGGAGTAAAACAAACATACAGTCAATAATACAGTATAAACAAGTCTATATACGATGTGGGCAAATGAGGTGAGATAAGGGAGGTAAAGGCAAAAAAAAGGCCATGGTGGCAAAGTAAATACAATATAGCAAGTAAAACACTGGAATGGTAGATTTGCAATGGAAGAATGTGCAAAGTAGAAATAAAAATAATGGGGTGCAAAGGAGCAAAATAAATAAATTAAATATAGTAGGGAAATAGGTAGTTGTTTTGGATAAAATATAGGTGGGCTATGTACAGGTGCAGTAATCTGTGAGCTGCTCTGACAGTTGGTGCTTAAAGCTAGTGAGGGAGATAAGTGTTTCCAGTTTCAGAGATTTTTGTAGTTCGTTCCAGTCATTGGCAGCAGAGAACTGGAAGGAGAGGCGGCCAAAGAAAGAATTGGTTTTGGGGGTGACGAGAGCGATATACCTGCTGGAGCGTGTGCTACAGGTGGGAGATGCTATGGTGACCAGCAAGCTGAGATAAGGGGGGACTTTACCTAGCAGGGTCTTGTAGATGACATGGAGCCGAGTATGAAGCGAGGGCCAGCCAACGAGAGCATACAGGTCGCAATGGTGGGTAGTATATGGGGCTTTGGTGACAAAACGGATTGCACTGTGATAGACTGCATCCAATTTGTTGAGTAGGGTATTGGAGGCTATTTTGTAAATGACATCGCCAAAGTCGAGGATTGGTAGGATGGTCAGTTTTACAAGGGTATGTTTGGCAGCATGATTGAAGGATGCTTTGTTGCGAAATAGGAAGCCAATTCTAGAATTAACTTTGGATTGGAGATGTTTGATATGGGTCTGGAAGGAGAGTTTACAGTCTAACCAGACACCTAAGTATTTGTAGTTGTCCACGTATTCTAAGTCAGAGCCGTCCAGAGTAGTGATGTTGGACAGGCGGGCAGGTGCGGGTAGCGATCGGTTGAAGAGCATGCATTTAGTTTTACTTGTATTTAAGAGCAATTGGAGGCCACGGAAGGAGAGTTGTATGGCATTGAAGCTCGTCTGGAGGTTTGTTAACACAGTGTCCAAAGAAGGGCCAGAAGTATACAGAATGGTGTCGTCTGCGTAGAGGTGGATCAGAGACTCACCAGCAGCAAGAGCGACCTCATTGATGTATACAGAGAAGAGAGTCGGTCCAAGAATTGAACCCTGTGGCACCCCCATAGAGACTGCCAGAGGTCCGGACAGCAGACCCTCCGATTTGACACACTGAATTCTATCAGAGAAGTAGTTGGTGAACCAGGCGAGGCAATCATTTGAGAAACCAAGGCTGTCGAGTCTGCCGATGAGAATGTGGTGATTGACAAAGTCGAAAGCCTTGTCCAGGTCAATGAATACGGCTGCACAGTATTGTTTCTTATCGATGGTGGTTATGATATCGTTTAGGACCTTGAGCGTGGCTGAGGTGCATCCATGACCAGCTCTGAAACCAGATTGCATAGCAGAGAAGGTATGGTGGGATTCGAAATGTTTGGTAATCTGTTTGTTGGCTTGGCTTTCGAAGACCTTAGAAAGGCATGGCAGGATAGATATAGGTCTGTAGCAGTTTGGGTCAAGAGTGCCCCCCTTTGAAGGGGGGGGATGACCGCAGCTACTTTCCAATCTTTGGGAATCTCAGACGACACGAGAGGTTGAACAGACTAGTAATAGGAGTGGCAACAATTTCGGCAGATAATTTTAGAAATACAGGGTCCAGATTGTCTAGCCCGGCTGATTTGTAGGGGTCAGAGAAATTCTGATGAATTAAGCCTATTCCAATACTCTATTATAGAACAGATGGTGGTAGACTGTAGCATAGCCTCTATTACAGAACAGAGGGTGGTAAACTGTAGCATAGCCTCTATTACAGAACAGATGGTGGTAAACTGTAGCATAGCCTCTATTACAGAACAGATGGTGGTAAACTGTAGCATAGCCTCTATTATAGAACAGATGGTGGTAAACTGTAGCATAGCCTCTATTATAGAACAGATGGTGGTAAACTGTAGCATAGCCTCTATTATAGAACAGATGGTGGTAAACTGTAGCATAGCCTCTATTATAGAACAGATGGTGGTAAACTGTAGCATAGCCTCTATTATAGAACAGATGGTGGTAAACTGTAGCATAGCCTCTGTGTATTTTGCCTAGTAGCTCGCACTGTGGAGTTTCGGCTACATGATAACGTAGCGTTATACAATGCTATTATATTGGGTTCTGTTATGTAGAACACGATCATTGTGTGAACTTGCAGACTGATTCAGCTTTGGTCTGACTTGAACAAATGGAGCACCATTCATTGGCCAGAGCAGCCTGTTCTCCACGAGTAAAGCAGAGATGCTGTACAGAAGCTTCTGGATCTTTAGTCTGGGGGGAAAGGTCAGGGGGAAGATGAATCAGCAGCCACACTATACTCTTACTCTGCAGTAGATGAAATGTGACTAGTGTACCTCCCCAAACGGCACCCTATTCCCTATATAGTGCACTACTTATGGGCCCTGGTCCAAGTTAATTTGACCATTTGTAGGTATCAGAAAACACAGGAATATGGGACTTAGTGCACTAAACAGTTCAGAGTGCCATTTGGGATTGATTCTGTTTCTCTTGTGGGTTGTCCTGAAGGTGCCCTGGCCTGTTGACATTGTGGTCAGCTCAGAGTGTCAGAGGATCTACAACCAGGTGTTCCTGCTGCTGCTGCAGATCAAATGGGCCAAATACAGTCTGGACACGCTGGCATTCAGTGGTAGGTCTAGTATTACTCTGTCTCTGTCGCTCTGCCCCCCCCTCGCTCTCTTCTCTCTCTCTCTCTCTCCCCTCTCTCTCTTCTCTTCTCTCTTCTCTCTCTTCTCTCTCTTCTCTCTCTTCTCTCTCTCCTCTCTCTCTCTTCTCTCCCCTCTCTCTTCTCTCCCCTCTCTCTTCTCTCTCTCTCCTCTCTTCTCTCCCCTCTTCTCTCTTCTCTCCTTTCTCCTCTCTCCCCTCTCTCTTCTCTCTCTCCCCTCTCTCTTCTCTCTCTCTCTTCTCTCTCTCTTCTCTCTCTCTCCCCTCTCTCTTCTCTCTCTCTCCCCTCTCTCTCCCCTCTCTCTCCCCTCTCTCCCCTCTCTCCCCTCTCTCTCCCCTCTCTCTCCCCTCTCTCTCTCTCTCTCCCCTCTCTCTCCCCTCTCTCTCTCTCTCTCTCTCCCTTCTCTCTCTCTCTCCCTTCTCTCTCTCTCCTCTCTCCCTCTCTCTCTCTCTCTCTCTCTTCTCTCCCCCTCTCTCTCTTCTCTCTCTCCCTCTTCTCTCTTCTCTCCTCTCTCCTCTCTCTCTCTCTTCTCTCCCCTCTCTCTCCCCTCTCTCTCCCCTCTCTCTCTCCCCTCTCTCTCTCCTCTCTCCCTTCTCTCTCTCTCCCTTCTCTCTCCCTTCTCTCTCTCTCCCTTCTCTCTCTCTCTCTCTTCTCTCTCTCCTTCCCCCCCGCCTCTCTCTCTCTTTCTCCCCCTCTGTCTCTCCCCCCCTCTGCCTCTTTCCTTGTCTTTCTCTCACTTTGAATTTCAATTCTATAAACTTTATTGACAGTCGACAGAAGGAAACATATATAACAACACATAATGATTTGGAATAGTGAATTGATGTCCGTTCAAGAACAGGACCCTTCTTGACTAGAATATCTCCTGTTTTAAGATGACCTTAGAAAAGTTTCCCTACCTGGGAATTGAAAATTACAAAATTGTACTGTTATGTATTTTAAGCTAATTTCCCCCCTCAGATGGATGAATTCAAAACCAACATACAGTTCTGAAGAACGTTCCCCTTATCCCTACTGGGAAGAGTTAATGCCATCAAGATGGTTTTCCTTCTCCAACAGATATCTATTCCAGAACGTTCCCCTTATCCCTACTGGGAAGAGATATCTATTCCAGAATGTTCCCCTTATCTCTACTGGGAAGAGATGGTTTTCCTTCTCCAACAGATATCTATTCCAGAACGTTCCTATATTTCTGGACTATTATTATAAACTGTTAATTTGGTCTAAAAAACACATGGTAAAAAACAGTATGTGAATTGGAGTGGGTCCAGGGTTTCTGGGATGCTGGTGTTGATGTGAACCATGACTACAGATGTTAGTGCTACGTGCGATGGTCATTTAGACAGGTTGGCTTGGCGTCAAATAAGAAGATTCTCTCAAAACATCAGGGATTTCTGAACGTCATGATCACACCACAGATGTTAATTAATGCTGGATTGTTTCCTCCTATAGATTTGACAGTAGCAGCTAAGCGGTTGGAAGGGACACCAGAGGAGGTGAAGGCTAAAGAGCCGATCAACCAGCAGATCCACAGGATGTTTCTGCTCAGGGTCAAACTGATGCACTTCGTCAACAGCCTCCACAACTACATTGTGACCAGGGTAAGAGGTTGTCTGAGACCGTGAACATGACTAGGGTAAGAAGTCTGAGACATAGTGGACATGACTAGAGTAAGTGGACACAAAGTGGACATGTATTACTCCTAGGTTCAAGTCATCATTGGAAGAGATAGAAGTAGCCAGTACTAGACTAGTTGTAGTTCTAGTCTAGGTGTAGTGCCAGTCTAGGTGTAGTGCCAGTCTAGGTGTAGTGCTAGGCTAGTTGTAGTGCTAGTTGTAGTGCTAGGCTAAGTGTAGTGCTAGGCTAGTTGTAGTGCTAGGCTAGTTGTAGTGCTAGTCTAGGTGTAGTGCTAGTCTAGGTGTAGTGCTAGTCTAGGTGTAGTGCTGTTGTAGTGTAGCTTGAGTTGTAGTGTTAGGCGTAGTGCTAGTTGTAGTGCTAGGCTAGGCTGGTTGTAAGGCTATGTGTAGTGCTGTTGTAGTGTAGCTCTAGTTGTAGCGCTGGTCTAGTTGTAGTGCTAGGCGTAGTGCTAGTTGTAGTGCTAGGTGTAGTGCTAGTCTAGTTGAAGTGCTAGGCTAGGTGTAGTGCTATTGTAGTGCAAGTCTAGGTGTAGTGCTAGTCTAGTTGTAGTGCTGTTGTAGTGTAGCTATTGTTGTAGTGTAGCTATTGTTATAGTGCTAGGCTAGGTGTAGTGCTAGTCTAGTTGTAGCACTAGTTGTAGTTCTAGGCTAGGTGTAGTGCTGTTGTAGTGTAGCTCGAGTATTAGCGCTAGTTGTAGTGCTAGTCGAGGTGTAGTGCTAGGCTAGTTGAAGTGCTAGTCTAGGTGTAGTGCTGGGCTAGGTGTAGTACTAGGCTAGGTGTAGTGCTCGACTAGGTGTAGTGCTTGGCTAGGTGTAGTGCTGTTGTAGTGTAGCTATTGTTGTAGTGTTCGGCTAGGTGTAGTGCTAGGCTAGGTGTAGTGCTAGGCTAGGTGTAGTGCTAGGCTAGGTGTAGTGCTAGGCGTAGTGCTCGGCTAGGTGTAGTGCTCGGCTAGGTGTAGTGCTCGGCTAGGTGTAGTGCTGGGCTAGGTGTAGTGCTCGACTAGGTGTAGTGCTCGGCTAGGTGTAGTGCTGTTGTAGTGTAGCTATTGTTGTAGTGTTCGGCTAGGTGTAGTGCTAGGCTAGGTGTAGTGCTAGGCTAGGTGTAGTGCTAGGCTAGGTGTAGTGCTAGGCTAGGTGTAGTGCTCGGCTAGGTGTAGTGCTAGTCTAGTTCTAGGCTAGGTGTAGTGCTAGTCGAGGTGTAGTGCTAGGCTAGTTGAAATGCTAGTCTAGTTCTAGGCTAGGTGTAGTGCTAGGCTAGGTGTAGTGCTAGGCTAGGTGTAGTGCTAGGCTAGGTGTAGTGCTAGGCTAGGTGTAGTGCTAGGCTAGGCGTAGTGCTCGGCTAGGCTAGGTGTAGTGCTCGGCTATGTGTAGTGCTCGGCTAGGTGTAGTGCTGTTGTAGTGTAGCTCTAGTTGTCGCGCTAGTTGAAGTTCAGAAGTTTCCCATCAGACATCTGTATGGAGCTCTAATCATATTACACGTCTAGATAGATTTCTGGTCAATATCTAAACGTTCCATATCGTACTTGGCGATATCCCTGTCTTGTTAGATTCTTCACAGCACTGGTCTGGAGTTCCAGCACCAAGTCCAGGAGGCTAAAGACCTGGACCAGCTGATTAAGATCCACTATAGATACCTGTCCACTATCCACGACCGCTGTCTATTGCGAGAGAAGGTAAGATGGATACCTGTCTTATAGATACTGATCCACTATATACACTATATTACCCAACAGTATGTGGACACCTGCTCGTCAAACATCTCATTCCAAAATCATAAGCTAATGCCTATGGTGCACCTTTGCTGCTATAACAGCATCCTTCTGGAAAGGCTTTCCATTAAATGTTGGAACATTGCTGAGTGGACTTGCTTCCATTCAGCCACGAGCATTAGTGAGATCGGGCACTGATGTTGGACGATTAGGCCTGGCTCGCAGTCGGCGTTCCAATTCATTCCAAAGGTTTTGATGGGGTTGAGGTCAGGGCTCTGTGCAGGCCAGTCAAGTTCTTCCACACTGCTCTTGACAAACCATTTCTGTATGGACCTCGCTTTGTGCACGGGGGAATTGTCATGCTTAAACAGGAAAGGTCCTTCCCCAAACTGTTGCTACAAAGTTGGAAGCACAGAATCATCTATAATGTCATTGTATACTGTCGCGTTAAGATTTCCCTTCACTGGAACTAAGGCGGCCTGAACCATGAAAAACAGACCCAGACCATTATTCCTCCCCCACCAAACTTTACAGTTGACACTATGCATTGGGGTAGGTAGCGTTCTCCTGGCATCCGCCAAACCCAGATTTGTCCTTCGGACTGCCTGATGGTTAAGCGTGATTCATCACTCCAGAGAACGTGTTTCCACTGCTCCAATGGCGGCGAGCTTTACACCACTCCAGTCAACGCTTGGCATTGCGCATGGTGATCTTAGGCTTGTGTGCGGCTGCTCGGCCATGGAAACCCATTTCATGAAGCTTCAGACGAACAGTTATTCTGCTGACGTTGCTTCCAGAGGCAGTTTGGAACGCGGTAGTGAGTGTTGCAACCGAGGACAGAAGATTTTTACGCTCTACACGCTTCAGTGGTCCCGTTCTGTGAGCTTGTGTGGCCTACCACTTTGCAGCTGAGCCGTTGATGCTCCTTTACGTTTCCACTTCACAATAACTGCACTTACTGTTGACCTGGGCAGCTCCAGCAGGGCAGAAATTTAATCGAAATGACTTGTTGGAAAGGTAGCATCCTATGAAGGTGCTACCCATGTTGAAGTGCACATGTCCAACATAGTGGAAAACCATCCCACAAGAGTGGAGGCTGTTATAGCAACAAAGGAGGGACCAACTCCATATGAATGTCCATAATATTGGAATGAGATGTTTGACAATACCTGTCCACTCGATAGCTGTACTACTAGATACTGGTCTACCTTTGCTACAGAAACCTGTCCACTAGATGTATACCTGTCCGCTAGATGTAGACCTGCCTGCTAGATGTATACAGTGGGGCAAAAAAGTATTTAGTCAGCCACCAATTGTGCAAGTTCTCCCACTTAAAAAGATGAGAGGCCTGTAATTTTCATCATAGGTACACTTCAACTATGTCAGACAAAATGAGAAAAAAAATCCAGAAAATCACATTGTAGGATTTTTAGTGAGTTTATTTGCAAATTATGGTGGAAAATAAGTATTTGGTCAATAACAAAAGTTTTTCTCAATACTTTGTTATATACCCTTTGTTGGCAATGACAGAGGTCAAACGTTTTCTGTAAGTCTTCACAAGGTTTTCACACACTGTTGCTGGTCTTTTGGCCCATTCCTCCATGCAGATCTCCTCTAGAGCAGTGATGTTTTGGGGCTGTTGCTGGGTAACACGGACTTTCAACTCCCTCCAAAGATTTTCTATGAGGTTGAGATCTGGAGACTGGCTCGGCCACTCCAGGACCTTGAAATGCTGAAGCCACTCCTTCGTTGCCCGGGCGGTGTGTTTGGGATCATTGTCATGCTGAAAGACCCAGCCACGTTTCATCTTCAATGCCCTTGCTGATGGAAGCTTTTCACTCAAAATCTCACGATACATGGCCCTATTCATTCTTTCCTTTACACGGATCAGTTGTCCTGGTCCCTTTGCAGAAAAACAGCCCCAAAGCATGATGTTTCCACCCCCATGCTTCACAGTAGGAATGGTGTTCTTTGGATGCAACTCAGCCTTGTTTGTCCTCCAAACACGACGAGTTGAGTTTTTACCAAAAAGTTCTATTTTGGTTTCATCTGACCATATGACATTCTCCCAATCTTCTTCTGGATCATCCAAATGCTCTCTAGCAAACTTCAAACGGGCCTGGACATGTACTGGCTTAAGCAGGGGGACACGTCTGGCACTGCAGGATTTGAGTCCCTGGCAGCGTAGTGTGTTACTGATGGTAGGCTTTGTTACTTTGGTCCCAGCTCTCTGCAGGTCCTTCACTAGGTCCCCCCTTGTGGTTCTGGGATTTTTGCTCACCGTTCTTGTGATCATTTTGACCCCACGGGGTGAGATCTTGCGTGGAGCCCCAGATCGAGGGAGATTATCAGTGGTCTTGTATGTCTTCCATTTCCTAATAATTGCTCCCACAGTTGATTTCTTCAAACCAAGCTGCATATTCAGTCTTCCCAGCCTGGTGCAGGTCTACAATTTTGTTTCTGGTGTCCTTTGACAGCTCTTTGGTCTTGGCCATAGTGTAGTTTGGATGTGACTGTTTGAGGTTGTGGACAGGTGTCTTTTATACTGATAACAAGTTCAAACAGGTGCCATTAATACAGGTAACGAGTGGAGGACAGGGGAGCCTCTTAAAGAAGAAGTTACAGGTCTGTGAGAGCCAGAAATCTTGCTTGTTTGTAGGTGACCAAATACTAATTTGCAAATAAATTCATAAAAAATCCTACAATGTGATTTTCTGGAAAAAAAATTATCAATTTTGAATGTCTTAGTTGAAGTGTACCTATGATGAAAATTACAGGCCTCTCATCTTTTTAAGTGGGAAAACTTGCACAATTGGTGTCTGACTAAATACTTTTTGCCTCACTGTACCTGTCTTCTAGATGTATACCTGTCCATCTAGATGTATACCTGTCTGCTGGATGTATACCTGTCCATCTAGATGTATACCTGTCTGATAGATGTATACCTGCCCTCCTAAGAGGTATAGCTGTCCCCCATGAGTAAGTGAAGCTGTCCCACTCTCCCCATGGTGAAATGTTCCATCTCATGAGGGAAGGCGATGCAGTCCTGCTAGAGACAACACAGAACCCCTGCAGAGATCAACACTGGAGCATTCAGAACGCATCACATTATTTAATGTTAGTTTTCATAATGTAACTGGGGATGTTTCGTCTCCAGGTGAGCTTTGTGAAGGAGGCGATCATGAAGGTTCTCAATCTGGTCCTCATCTTCTCAGACCGCTGGCAGGTTGGCTTTGGAGCGTGGAAGTGAGTGGTGTCATTTATTAGAGAAATCATAAGAATCGTCACTGTATTCACCTTATGATGCCTGGAAACAATGGCGAGTCCAATTTGTTGTGATTGTTTTCCTCCTTCCGGCGATTGGAACATAGCTGGTGATGCCGTTAAATTAAAAACTAAATACTTTTTTGCCCCACTGTAGTTATCCTCTCATGAGGAAAATTATTTTTAAAAATGTAAATGTTTGTTTCCATGTAGTATACTGACTCGGTTGGCATTTTACACTGAACAAAACTATAAAAGCAACAAACATGTCTTACGATTTTACTTTGTTACAGTTAATAAGGAAATAAATAAACTAGGCCCTAATCTATGGACGTCACATGACTGGGAGTACCGATATGCATGTGATGGTCACAGATACAACAGCCAGTCAGCGTCTGGTGTGACCACCATTTGCCTCATTAAGCGATGAGGTTGTTGATTGTCGCCTGTGGAATGTTGGAATGCGCCGAATACAACAGGTGTAGACATTACAGTGAAATGCTTACAAGTCCCTTAACCAACAATACAGTTTTAAGAAAATACCTATAAAATAAATAATAATAATGAGGTAAGAATAACAAATGATTAGAGAGCCGCAGTAAATAACAATAGCGGGGCTATATACAGAAGGTACCGGTACAGAGTCAATGTGGAGGCTATATACAGGGGGTACTGGTACAGAGTCAATGTGGAGGCTATATACAGGGTGTTACGGTACAGAGTCAATGTGGAGACTATATACAGGGTGTTACGGTACAGAGTCAATGTGGAGGCTATATACAGGGGGTACCAGTACAGAGTCAATGTGGAGGATATATACAGGGTGTTACGGTACAGAGTCAATGTGGAGGCTATATACAGGGGGTACCAGTACAGAGTCAATGTGGAGGATATATACAGGGTGTTACGGTACAGAGTCAATGTGGAGGCTATATACAGGGTGTTACGGTACAGAGTCAATGTGGAGGCTATATACAGGGTATTACGGTACAGAGTCAATGTGGAGGCTATATACAGGGTATTACGGTACAGAGTCAATGTGGAGGCTATATACAGGGTATTACGGTACAGAGTCAATGTGGAGGCTATATACAGGGGGTACCAGTACAGAGTCAATGTGGAGACTATATACAGGGTGTTACGGTACAGAGTCAATGTGGAGGCTATATACAGGGTGTTACGGTACAGAGTCAATGTGGAGACTATATACAGGGTATTACGGTACAGAGTAAATGTGGAGGCTATATACAGGGTATTACGGTACAGAGTCAATGTGGAGGCTATATACAGGGTATTACGGTACAGAGTCAATGTGGAGACTATATACAGGGTATTACGGTACAGAGTCAATGTGGAGGCTATATACAGGGTGTTACGGTACAGAGTCAATGTGGAGGCTATATACAGGGTATTACGGTACAGAGTCAATGTGGAGGCTATATACAGGGTGTTACGGTACAGAGTCAATGTGGAGGCTATATACAGGGTATTACGGTACAGAGTCAATGTGGAGGCTATATACAGGGTATTACGGTACAGAGTCAATGTGGAGACTATATACAGGGAGTACTGGTACAGAGTCAATGTGGAGGCTATATACAGGGTATTACGGTACAGAGTCAATGTGGAGACTATATACAGGGTGTTATGGTACAGAGTCAATGTGGAGGCTATATACAGGGTGTTACGGTACAGAGTCAATGTGGAGACTATATACAGGGTGTTACGGTACAGAGTCAATGTGGAGGCTATATACAGGGTATTACGGTACAGAGTCAATATGGAGGCTATATACAGGGTGTTACGGTACAGAGTCAATGTGGAGTCTATATACAGGGTATTACGGTACAGAGTCAATGTGGAGACTATATACAGGGTATTACGGTACAGAGTCAATGTGCGGTGGCACCGGAGTCGAGGTAATATTTTCATGTAGGTAGAGTTAAAGTGATTGTGCATAGATAATAACAGAGTATCAGCAGCTTAGAAGAGGAGGGGGGGCAATGCAAAAAGTAGCCGATTAGCTGTTCAGGAGTCTTATGGCTTGGGGGCAGAAGTTGTTAAGAAGCCTCTTGGATCCTGCTGCGCACTACTCTCTGAAGTGCCTTACTGTCGGAGGCTGAGCAGTTGCCGTACCAGGCAGTGATGCAACACGTCAGGATGCTCTCGATGTTGCAGCTGTAGAACCTTTTGAGGATCTGAGGACCCAAATCTTTTCACCAGATATGGGTGACATGTCTGGTGAGTATGCAGGCCAAGGAAGAATTAGGAAACGTTCAGCTTCCAGGAATTGTGTACAGATCCTTGCGACATGGAACTGTGCATTATCATGCTGAAACATGAGGTGATGGAGGCGGATGAATGGTACGACAGTGGGCCTCAGGATCTCATCACGGAATCCTACGACACATTTACATTACATTTAAGTCATTTTTTTAAGTCACACCGGCTCTGACACTTGCCGGATGTGGCAGGGCTTGAAAACTATTATGGTCTGCAAAGGGAAACCCAGCCGCTGACTTTCCAGTGACCCTCCCAGACAAACTGAATGTCTTTTATGCTCGCTTCGAGGCAAGCAACACTGAAGCATGCATGAGAGCACCAGCTGTTCTGGACGACTGTCTGATCACGCTCTCCATAGTTGTTGTGAGCAAGACCTTTAAGGGCTTGTAAAGTAAGGTGAAATGAGCGAATTGCAAAAATCAAGCTGTAGACTCATATCTCCCTCTAACTTTAAGCATCAGCTGTTAGAGCAGCTTACGGATCACTGCACCTGTACATAGCACATCTGTAAACAGCCCATCCAACTACCTCATCCCCTTATTGTTATTTATTTTTGCTCTTTTGCACCCCAGTATCTCTACTTGCACATCATCATCTTGACATCGATCACTCCAGTGTTAATGCTAAATTGATTACTTGCCCACTATGGCCCTATTTATTACCTTACCTCCCTAATCTTACTACATTTCCCCTACACACTGTACATAGATTTTTCTATTGTGTTATTGACTGTATGTTTGTTTATTTCATGTGTAACTCACTGCTTTGCTTTATCTTGGCCAGGTCACAGTTGTAAATGAGAACTTGTTCAAAGCTTGCTTACCTGGTAAAATAAAGGTGTTCTCAACTAGCTTACCTGGTAAAATAAAGGTGTTCTCAACTAGCTTACCTGGTTAAAAAAGGTAAAGCCTACCTGTTAAATAAAGGTTTCTCAACTAGCCTACCTGGTAAAATAAAGGTGTTCTCAACTGGCTTACCTGGTTAAATAAAGGTGTTCTCAACTAGCCTACCTGGTTAAATAAAGGTGTTCTCAACTGGCCTACCTGGTTAAATAAAGGTGTTCTCAACTAGCCTACCTGGTTAAATAAAGGTGTTCTCAACTAGCCTACCTGGTTAAATAAAGGTGTTCTCAACTAGCCTACCTGGTTAAATAAAGGTGTTCTCAACTAGCCTACCTGGTTAAATAAAGGTGTTCTCAACTAGCCTACCTGGTTAAATAAAGGTGTTCTCAACTAGCCTACCTGGTTAAATAAAGGTGTTCTCAACTAGCCTACCTGGTTAAATAAAGGTGTTCTCAACTAGCCTACCTGGTAAAATAAAGGTGTTCTCAACTAGTTTACCTGGTTAAATAAAGGTACCTTTTGTATTTTGTGATATGCATGTTGCATATCAAATTTGATTTGAATTAACATTGAAAATTGTGTTCCTCTGTCGTTTCCAGGATCGAATCCATTGATAAGATGGAATCTGATTTCAAGAACTGTCACATGTTCCTGGTGACTATACTGAACAAAGCTGTCTGCCGCGGGTCATTTCCACACTGTAAGTTACACACTGATCTGTTAAATTAAGATTTTTGTGTGAGGGGCGTCTGCTGTGAGTGGCGTCTGCTGTGAGGGGCGTCTGCTGTGAGGGGCGTCTGCTGTGAGGGGTGTCCTGACGGTCTTTTCTCTCTTCTCTCTAATAGTGGAGTCCCTTGCCCTGTCTCTGATGGCTGGCTTTGAACAGTGCTGAGAGAAGATCTCTTTCTGCTCGCCCACCAGACCCTCCGCCCACCAGACCCTCCGCCCACCAGACCCTCCGCCCACTAGACCACCAGATCCCCAGACCAAACACCCAGACCACCAGATCCCCCCCCTCCAAACACTGTGTGTGTCCCAAATGGTATCCTTTTCCCTTCAGAGTGCACTAGGTTTGGCCCTATAGGGAATAGAGTGGCATTTGGGATGCATACACTCTAGTTGTGACTGTTGTTGTTCTGACTTCATAGCACACAAGACTGGTGAATAATGATGTCACACTCTCTCCCCGTTGCTAGTGGAGAAACAGAGCGTGTGTGAAGGGTCTATCCCTTCTCCTAAATCATGGATGCTCCCCCTCAATACCCTCAAGACATTCCAGAGTCTCAGAAGTATTACAGATGTGTGACTGCTTGTAAATATTGTTGCTTTTGAAGCTGTTTTATGGTGTTGTCATCCATATGTAGGCTTCCTGCACAATCCTGCTGTTTTACAACTACGGATTTACATTTGTTTGGGTTTTATTGGATTTTGATTTCTGGTGAGATTATTTTTGAATTGTTTTGCATTTGTATATTTGTTAATTGAACAACTGTCAATCCAGAATATCATAATGCATGTTTAAATCTTTCTCGTATCTCCCTGGTGTTAGTTTAGTTCATTGAAATGTACGGATAATAAACATAACTAAATATTCAATCAAACCTGGTCACATTATTACACAATATCATGTTACCGTGGAAACTATTCAGTCACGCTAACTTTGTATTTATTACGTGACAGCCTTATTCTAAAAGGGATAATTTGTTTTCCTCATCAATCTACACGCAATACCCCATAATGACAAAACAATAACAGGTCTATGAATGTTAGCAAGTCTTTTAATAAAAAGCAGATACCTTATTTACATAAGTATTCAGACCCTTTGCTATGAGACTCGAAATGGAGCTCAGGTGCCTCCTGTTTCCATTGATCATCCTTGAGATGTTTCTACAACTTGATTGGAGTCCACCTGTGGTAAATTCAATTGATTGGACATGATTTGGAAAGTCACACACCTGTCTATATAAGGTCCCACAGTTGACAGTGCATGTCAGAACAAACACCAAGTCATGAAGTCGAAGGAACTGCCTTAGAGCTCCAAGACAGGATTGTGTCGAGGCACAGATCTGGGGAAGGGTACCAAAAAATGTCTACAGCATTGAAGGCCCCCAAGAACTCAGTGGTCTCACCAAGACTCTTCCTAGAGCTGTCCGCCCGGCCAAACTGAGCAATTGGGGGAGAAGGGCCTTGGTCAGGGAGGTGACCAAGAACCCGTGGGTCGCTCTGACAGAGCTCCAGAGTTCCTCTGTGGAGATGGGAGAACTTTCCAGAAGGACAACCATCTCTGCAGCACTCCACCAATCAGGTCTTTATGTTAGAGTGGCCAGACAGAAGCCACTCCTCAGTAAAAGGCACATGACAGCCCGCTTGGAGTTTGCCAAAACACACCTAAAGACATTCAGACCATGATAAACAAGATTCTCTGGTCTGATGAAACCAAGATTGAACTCTTTGGCCTGAATGCCAAGCGTCACGTCTGGAGGAAACCAGGCACTGCTCATCACCTGACCAATACCATCCCTACGGTGAAGCATGGTGGTGGCAGCATCATGCGGTGGGGATGTTTTTCAGCAGCAGGGACTGGGAGACTAGTCAGGATCGAGGGAAAGATGAACGGACAAAGTACAGAGATCCTTGATGAAAACCTGCTCCAGAGCGCTCAGGACCTCAGACTGGGGTAAAGGTTCACCTTCCAACCGGACAACAACCCTAAGCATACAGCCAAGGCGACACAAGAGTGGCTTCGGGACAGGACTTACAATGTCCTTTACTGGCCCAGCCAGAGTCCGGACTTGAACCCGATTGAACATCCCTGGAGAGACCTGAAAATAGCTGTGTAGTGATGCTCCCCATCCAACCCGACAGAGCTCGATAGGATCTACAGAGAAGAATGGGAGAAACTCCCTAAATACTCCCTAAATACTCCCTAAATACAGTTGTGCCAAGTTTGTAGCGTCATACTGGGGCGGCAGGGTAGCCTAGTGGTTAGGCCGTTGGACTTGTAACCGGAAGGTTACAAGCTGACAAGGTACAAATCTGTCGTTCTGCCCCTGAACAGGCAGTTAACCCACTGTTCCTAGTCCGTCATTGAAAATAATATTTTTTTCTTAACTGACTTGCCTAGTTAAATAAAGGTGTTCTCCACTGGCCTACCTGGTTAAATAAAGGTGTTCTCAACTGGCCTACCTGGTTAAATAAAGGTGTTCTCAACTGGCCTACCTGGTTAAATAAAGGTGTTCTCAACTGGCCTACCTGGTTAAATAAAGGTGTTCTCAACTGGCCTACCCTAGTTAAATAAAGGTGTTCTCAACTGGCCTACCTGGTTAAATAAAGGTGTTCTCAACTGGCCTATCTGGTTAAATAAAGGTGTTCTCAACTGGCCTACCTGGTTAAATAAAGGTGTTCTCAACTGGCCTACCCTAGTTAAATAAAGGTGAAATAAAAAACATTTTAAGAAATGAGGGGAGGAAAACAATCAAATCACTTTTAGGCTGTAATGTAACTAATGTATCATTCATTGAGGAGTGTGTTTAGTCCTTCCCTGGTAAGTTGTTTCCTTCCATCCCGAGTGGATGAAGTCCAAGATTGTCTGTTATATTGACAACATATTTGAGTGACCGCTCTTAACAATGAAAATTACATGCCCTCATAGATGGAAGGCAGAAGAGGTCAGGTGGGATCCTTCTAGCCAATGAGTGGGCAGACATGCATATGGAGAACAGGCAATAAGAGACCCAGGACTCATCTTTGTATGTCATTATATATGTATGTCACAGCATGGGCAGCGCCATTGAGGCCATTTCTATTTTAAAGTAGTATATTTTCTTCATTGGCAGATTTCTCCCAGCTCTTAAGAATCCCCACCCAGTTGACAACTTTAAAATGGTGCAAGCCCTCATTGGCAATGTCCATGCCAAAACGGGTCAAATGCATGAGTCCTCATGACAAGCACAACTAATAGTTGTTTTGGGTTAAATTGCTTTAATGCTTGCGTCCAGCTTTAAATCAAATCAAATGTTATTGGTCACGTACACATGGTTAGCAGATGTTATTGGTCACATACACATGGTTAGCAGATGTTATTGGTCACATGGTTAGCAGATGTTATTGGTCACATGGTCAGCAGATGTTATTGGTCACATGGTTAGCATATGTTATTGGTCACATACACATGGTTAGCAGATGTTAATGGTCACATAGACATGGTTAGCAGATGTTATTGGTCACATACACATGGATAGCAGATGTTATTGCGAGTGTAGCGAAATGCTTGTGTTTCTAGATCCGACAGTGCAGTAGTATCTAACAGGTAATATCTAACAGTTTCACAACATATACCCAAATACACGTAAATCTTAGTAAGGAATGGATTAAGAATATATATACAGTAGAAATCGGACGTTTACATACACCTTAGCCAAATACATTTAAACTCAGTGTTTCACAATTCCTGACATTTAATCCATGTAAAAATTCCCTGTTTTAGGTCAGTTAGGATAACCACTTTATTTTAAGAATGTGAAATGTCAGAATAATAGTAGAGAGTGATTTATTTCAGCTTTTATTTCTTTCATCACATTCCCAGTGGGTCAAGAGTTTACACACTCAATTAGTATTTGGTAGCATTGCCTTTAAATTGTTTAACTTGGGTCAAACATTTCGGGTTGCCTTCCACAAGCTTCCCACAATAAGTTGGGTGAATTTTGGCCCATCCTCCTGACAGAGCTGGTGTAACTGTGTCAGGTTTGTAGGCCTCCTTGCTCGCACATGTTTTTTCAGTTCTGCCCACAAATTTTCTATAGGATTGAGGTCAGGGTTTTGTGATGGCCACTCCAATACCTTGACTTTGTTGTCCTTAAGCCATTTTGCCACAACTTTGGAAGTATGCTTGGGGTCATTGTCCATTTGGAAGACCCATTTGCGACCAAGCTTTAACTTCCTGACTGATGTCTTGAGATGTTGCTTCAATATATTCACCTGATTTTCCTACCTCGTGATGCCATCTATTTTGTGAAGTGCACCAGTCCCTCTGCAGCAAAACACCCCCACAACATGATGTTGCCACCCCTGTGCTTCACGGTTGGGATGGTGTTCTTCAGCTTGTAAGTCTCCCCCTTTTTCCTCTAAACATAACGATGGTCATTAATGCCAAAGAGTTCTATTTTTGTTTCATCAGACCAGAGGACATTTCTCCAAAAAGTATGATCTTTGTCCCCACGTGCAGTTTCAAACTGTAGTCTGGCTTTTTTATGGCAGTTTTGAAGCATTGACTTCTTCCTATCTGAGTGGCCTTTCAGGTTATGTCGATATAGGGCTCGTTTTACTGTGGATATAGATACTTTTGTACCTGTTTTCTCCAGCATCAAGGTCCTTTGCTGTTGTTCTGGGATTGATTTGCACCTTTCGCACCAAAATACGTTAATCTCTAGGAGACAGAATGCGTCTCCTTCCTGAGCTGTATGACGGCTGCGGGGTCCCATGGTGTTTATATGTGCATACTATTGTACAGATGAACGTGGTACCTTCAGGCATTTGGAAATTGCTCCCGAGGATGAACCAGACTTGTGGAGGTCTACAATTTGTATTCTAATTTCTTTTGATTTTCCCGTGATGTCAAGCAAAGAGGCACTGAGTTTGAAGGTAGGCCTTGAAATACATCCACAGGTACACCTCCAATTGGCTCAACTTTGTATTTTTACTTATTTATTCAACCAGGTAGGCAAGTTGAGAACACCTTTATTTAACCAGGTAGGCAAGTTGAGAGCACCTTTATTTAACCAGGTAGGCAAGTTGAGAACACCTTTATTCAACCAGGTAGGCAAGTTGAGAACAAATTCTCATTTACAATTGCTCATTTACAAAAAAAAGGCCATGGTGGCAAAGTAAATACAATATAGCAAGTAAAACACTGGAATGGTAGATTTGCAGTGGAAGAATGTGCAAAGTAGAGATAGAAATAATGGGATGCAAAGGAGCAAAATAAATAAATACAGTAGGGGGAGAGGTAGTTGTTTGGGCTAAATTATAGAAATTATGTCAATTAGCTTATCAGAAGCTTCTAATGTCACGTTCGTCGTAATGAGGAGACCAAGGCGCAGCGTGGTAAGCAAACATAACTCTTTAATTAAAGAGAGAACACTGAAAAGAACAACAAACAGTGAAGCAATATGGCTAGTGCAGAACAGGCAACTAAACATAGAATAACAACCCACAAACTATCCAAGGAATATGGCTACCTAAATATGGTCCCAATCAGAGACAACGATAAACAGCTGCCTTTGATTGAGAACCAATCTAGGCAACCATAGACATATAAACACATAGACTAAGTAAACCCATAAACATACAAAGCCTAGACAATTCAAAACTACACAAACCACCCTTGTCCCACCCTGACCTAACCAAATAATAAAGATAACTAAGGTCAGGGCATCTATTTTCAAATCTGTTTAAAGGCACGCTCGACTTAGTGTGTGCACACTCGACTTAGTGTATGCACACTCGACTTAGTGTGTGCACACTCGACTTAGTGTGTGCACACTCGACTTAGTGTGTGCACACTCGACTTAGTGTGTGCACACTCGACTTAGTGTATGCACACTCGACTTAGTGTATGCACACTCGACTTAGTGTATGCACACTCGACTTAGTGTATGCACACTCGACTTAGTGTATGCACACTCGACTTAGTGTATGCACACTCGACTTAGTGTATGCACACTCGACTTAGTGTATGCACACTCGACTTAGTGTATGCACACTCAACTTAGTGTATGCACACTTCTGAAACACTGGAATTGTGATTCAGTGAATTATAAGTCAAATAATCTCTTTGTAAACAATTGTTGGAAAAATGACTTGTGTCACGCACAAAGTAAATATCCTAACCGACTTGCCAAAACTATCGTTTAATAAAAAGAAATGTGTGGAGTGGTTGAAAAACAAGCTTTAATGACTCCAACATAAGAGTATGTACATTTCCGACTTCAACTGCAGATGTTAGTTGATGGTAGTTATTTTATAGTTGGTGTTATCTAACAGTGGTATAGTTGGTGTGTAATAGTGGTATAGTTGGTGGTGTGTAATAGTGTTATAGTTGGTGGTGTGTAATAGTGGTATATAGATGGTGGTGTGTAATAGTGGTATATAGATGGTGGTATGTAATAGTGGTATATAGATGGTGGTGTGTAATAGTGGTATATAGATGGTGGGAAGTAATAGTGGTATATAGATGGTGGTATGTAATAGTGGTATATAGATGGTGGTGTGTAATAGTGGTATATAGATGTTAGATGGTGGTATGTAATAGTGGTATATAGATGGTGGTGTGTAATAGTGGTATATAGTTGGTGGTATGTAATAGTGGTATATAGATGTTAGTTGGTGGTATGTAATAGTGGTATATAGATGTCAGTTGGTGGTGTGTAATAGTGGTATATAGATGGTGGTATGTAATAGTGGTATATAGATGGGGGTATTTAATAGTGGTATATAGATGGTGGTATGTAATAGTGGTGTATAGATGTTGGTGGCATGTAATAGTGGTATATAGATGGTGGTATGTAATAGTGGTATATAGATGGGGGTATGTAATGGTGGTATATAGATGGGGGTATGTAATGGTGGTATATAGATGGTGGTATGTAGTTGGGGTATATAGATGGTGGTATGTAATAGTGGTATATAGTTGGTGGTATGTAATAGTGGTATATAGATGGTGGTATGTAATAGTGGTATATAGATGGTGGTATGTAATAGTGGTATATAGATGGGGGTATGTAATTGTGGTATATAGATGGGGGTATGTAATGGTGGTATATAGATGGTGGTATGTAATAGTGGTATATAGATGGTGGTATGTAATAGCGGTATGTAGATGGTGATATGTAATGGTGGTATATTGATGGGGGTATTTAATGGTGGTATATAGATGGTGGTATGTAATAGTGGTATATAGATGGTGGTATGTAATAGTGGTATGTAGATGGTGGTATGTAATAGTGGTATATAGGTGGTGGTATGTAATAGTGGTATATAGATGGTGGTATGTAATAGTGGTATATAGATGGTGGTATGTAATAGTGGTATGTAGATGGTGGTATGTAATAGTTGTATATAGATGGTGGTATGTAATAGTTGTATATAGATGGTGGTATGTAATAGTGGTATATAGATGTTGGTATGTAATAGTGGTGTATAGATGTTGGTGGCATGTAATAGTGGTATATAGATGGTGGTATGTAATAGTGGTATATAGATGGTGGTATGTAATAGTGGTATATAGATGGGGGTATGTAATGGTGGTATATAGATAGGGGTATGTAATGGTGGTATATAGATGGTGGTATGCAATAGGGGTATATAGATGGTGGTATGTAATAGTGGTATATAGATGTTAGATGGTGGTATGCAATAGTGGTATATAGATGGTGGTATGTAATAGTGGTATATAGATGGTGGTATGCAATAGTGGTATATAGATGGTGGTGTGTAATAGTGGTATATAGATGTTGGTGGTATGTAATAGTGGTATATAGATGGCGGTATGTAATAGTGGTATATAGATGTTGGTGGTGTGTAATAGTGTTGGTAATTTGTAATAGTGTAATTTTTCCTTTCCCCCTTTTCATTTTTGTATCACAAACTGTATCGTGATTATCTACACACTCCTGCACAGTAGGTGGCAGCAAGTACAAACAAATATACGAATTCCATGATAACAAAGAAGAAAAACATTTTCTTTGGTTCAGTCAGTGGGACAGAAACTCCCTGCTCTGCACAAATCCTCGCCTGCTGCCTCTGTTACATTGACAAGGGAAGAATATTTCACTGACTACAAACTGGGATATCCTTGCTTTTCATCCACCATTGCGTTCCAGGAGCGTCCAGATTGTGAATTGTAGTTTTAGAAGTGTTTTTAATTCGGTTAAGAGGACCAAATTCCCCGGAGAATAACTTGGGGTGAGTCGGTAGTTACTATACTATAGTCAGCTGGGGACATTTACACTGTGTTGTGACTGACGTTATCTATCGCCTCAAACTTTCTGGGATGTTTCTTTATGGGTGTTGTCTTTTGTGTATTCGCCTTGCTTTATTAGTTATGGGTTTTGTGCACAAGAAACGTAGCGCTCTATCTTATTTATACGGCAAAAAATAAATAGGGATGTGTGTATTGTGTTGATTCATGAAAGAAAAGGCATGTAGATAAACCGCACATTAATTTTCCTTGTCTAAAGCTCTACTGTGGGCCCGATTTACTGAGCGACTAATCAGACTAGTTAGGATCTTGGCACACGCAACAGGCTGCTGTCCTGCTCAGGAATCAGTATATCCGGAGTCAGTCTCATACAGGCGAGTCAAACGGGCAGGAATCAGTATATCCGGAGTCAGTCTCATACAGGCGAGTCAAACGGGCAGGAATCAGTATATCCGGAGTCAGTCTCATACAGGCGAGTCAAACGGGCAGGAATCAGTATATCCGGAGTCAGTCTCATACAGGCGAGTCAAACGGGCAGGAATCAGTATATCCGGAGTCAGTCTCATACAGGCGAGTCAAACGGGCAGGAATCAGTATATCCGGAGTCAGTCTCATACAGGCGAGTCAAACGGGCAGGAATCAGTATATCCGCACTTCAGGAGTCAGTCTCATACAGGCGAGTCAAACGGACAGGAATAATTTTCAAACAAATCATGGTTGTTGACTGACAAACCAATGACAAAAGACAACGTTAGACAACGTTAAACCAGTGCTCCAAATAATTGACTGTTATATTGAGGAATAGATATTTCAAAGTCTGCATTTTCTGATTATTTCTGAACTAAAGTCATGCCGATTGCCAAATGAGATGTAAAAGGGGTGGAATGTATCTGAACCAGATCTCTGTCAGGTAAATGATGGAACGAAATGTCTTTGTTGATGTGTGTTGACAAGGGCTGTACAATAGGTCTTAGTGACCCTCCAGCAAGGATCTCAGTTTGTGTGTTTGCTCAGCGACTTCCTTCCTAGTATGATCAGGCAAAGCGCAGGAAAGAGAGGGGGGAGAGTTGGTGTTTTAGGAGAAGTGAAAGAGTGCATCTGTAGATGGGGGAGGGGGCCGACAGGACCCCGGTGCATCTGGGCCCCGGTGCATCTGGGCCCCGGTGTATCTGGGCCCCAGTGTATCTGGGCCCCGGTGTATCTGGGCCCCGGTGTATCTGGGCCCCGGTGTATCTGGGCCCCGGTGTATCTGGGCCCCGGTGCATCTGGGCCCCGGTGTATATGCGCCCTGGTATATCTGGACTTGAGGTTGACCGAGTAATCGGAATGGCCGATTAATTAGGGCCGATTTCAAGTTTTCATAACAATCGGAAATCGGCATTTTTTAAAATATTTTTTTACACCTTTATTTAATCTTTATTTAACCAGGCAAGTCAGTTAAGAACACATTCTTATTTTCAATGACGGCCTGGGTTAACTGCCTCGTTCAGGGGCAGAATGACAGATTTTCACCTTGTCAGCTCGGGGGATTCAATCTCCAGTCACTTCTGTAGAACAGAACTTGCGCAGCTGCAATAAGTTAGCAGTGTGTCAGAGTGAACAAACCCCCATGTCAGAAATGTATAAGGTGTGAAATCACAATAAACTCCTGCTGTCAAAATAACCAGTATGAAACCCCTGTAAATGAATGGACGGACAAGCGGAGTATGTATCCTACCCACCACCACAACAAATCCAGAACCAGACCAAGCTTCAGTGTAACCCAGGACCAGGCTTCACCAGACCCAGAGTCTTTGGGAGTGAGAGGAGAGTTTATTTCCAACAGAGCCTTTATCTGACCCTAACCCTGACCCTAACCCTAACCCTGACCCTAACCCTGACCCTAACCCTAACCCTAACCCTGATCCTAACCCTGACCCTGATCCTAACCCTGACCCTGATCCTAACCCTGACCCTAACCCTGACCTATAACCCTGACCCTATAACCCTTACCCTAACCCTGATCCTAACCCTAACCCTATAACCCTAAACCTGACCCTAACCCTAACCCTGACCCTATAACCCGGACCCTAACCCTAACCCTATAACCCTGACCCTAACCCTATAACCCTGACCCTAACCCTATAACCCTGACCCTAACCCTAACCCTAACCCTAACCCTAACCCTATAACCCTAACCCTGACCCTATAACCCTAACCCTGACCCTAACCCTATAACCCTGACCCTAACCCTATAACCCTGACCCTAACCCTATAACCCTGACCCTAACCCTGACCCTAACCCTATAACCCTGACCCTAACCCTATAACCCTGACCCTAACCCTGATCCTAACCCTATAACCCTAACCCTATAACCCTAACCCTATAACCCTGACCCTAACCCTAACCCTAACCCTGACCCTATAACCCGGACCCTAACCCTAACCCTATAACCCGGACCCTAACCCTAACCCTATAACCCTAACCCTATAACCCTGACCCTATAACCCTGACCCTAACCCTATAACCCTGACCCTAACCCTGACCCTAACCCTGACCCTAACCCTATAACCCTGACCCTAACCCTGATCCTAACCCTATAACCCTGACCCTAACCCTAACCCTAACCCTGACCCTATAACCCGGACCCTAACCCTAACCCTATAACCCTGACCCTAACCCTATAACCCGGACCCTAACCCTAACCCTATAACCCTAACCCTATAACCCTAACCCTATAACCCTGACCCTAACCCTAACCCTAACCCTGACCCTATAACCCGGACCCTAACCCTAACCCTATAACCCTGACCCTAACCCTATAACCCGGACCCTAACCCTAACCCTATAACCCTAACCCTATAACCCTAACCCTATAACCCTAACCCTATAACCCTAACCCTATAACCCTGACCCTATAACCCGGACCCTAACCCTAACCCTATAACCCTAACCCTATAACCCTAACCCTATAACCCTGACCCTAACCCTAACCCTAACCCTGACCCTATAACCCGGACCCTAACCCTAACCCTATAACCCTGACCCTAACCCTATAACCCGGACCCTAACCCTAACCCTATAACCCTAACCCTATAACCCTAACCCTATAACCCTAACCCTATAACCCTGACCCTATAACCCTAACCCTATAACCCTGACCCTAACCCTATAACCCTGACCCTAACCCTATAACCCTGACCCTATAACCCTAACCCAGACCCTAACCCTAACCCTGACCCTATAACCCGGACCCTAACCCTAACCCTATAACCCTGACCCTAACCCTATAACCCTGACCCTGATCCTAACCCTATAACCCTAACCCTATAACCCTAACCCTATAACCCTAACCCTATAACCCTAACCCTATAACCCTGACCCTAACCCTATAACCCTGACCCTGATCCTAACCCTATAACCCTAACCCTATAACCCTAACCCTATAACCCTGACCCTAACCCTAACCCTATAACCCTGACCCTATAACCCTGACCCTATAACCCTGACCCTAACCCTATAACCCTGACCCTAACCCTATAACCCTAACCCTATAACCCTAACCCTATAACCCTAACCCTATAACCCTAACCCTATAACCCTAACCCTATAACCCTGACCCTAACCCTATAACCCTGACCCTGATCCTAACCCTATAACCCTAACCCTATAACCCTAACCCTATAACCCTAACCCTAACCCTAACCCTAACCCTATAACCCTGACCCTATAACCCTGACCCTGATCCTAACCCTATAACCCTAACCCTATAACCCTAACCCTATAACCCTAACCCTATAACCCTGACCCTATAACCCTAACCCTGACCCTAACCCTATAACCCTGACCCTATAACCCTAACCCTATAACCCTGACCCTAACCCTATAACCCGGACCCTAACCCTAACCCTATAACCCTAACCCTATAACCCTAACCCTATAACCCTGACCCTAACCCTATAACCCTGACCCTGATCCTAACCCTATAACCCTAACCCTATAACCCTAACCCTATAACCCTAACCCTATAACCCTGACCCTGATCCTAACCCTATAACCCTGACCCTAACCCTATAACCCGGACCCTAACCCTAACCCTATAACCCTAACCCTATAACCCTGACCCTATAACCCTGACCCTAAGACAATCCACGGCCTCCTAGTGCAGTACTGCGTGTCTGCTAGTGCAGTACTGCGTGTCTGCTAGTGCAGTACTGCGTGTCTCCTAGTGCAGTACTGCGTGTCTCCTAGTGCAGTACTGCGTGTCTGCTAGTGCAGTACTGCGTGCCTCCTAGTGCAGTACTGCGTGCCTCCTAGTGCAGTACTGCGTGCCTCCTAGTGCAGTACTGCGTGCCTCCTAGTGCAGTACTGCGTGTCTCCTAGTGCAGTACTGCGTGCCTCCTAGTGCAGTACTGCGTGCCTCCTAGTGCAGTACTGCGTGCCTCCTAGTGCAGTACTGCGTGCCTCCTAGTGCAGTACTGCGTGCCTCCTAGTGCAGTACTGCGTGCCTCAGTACTGCGTGTCTGCTAGTGCGTACTGCGTGCCTCCTAGTGCAGTACTGCGTGTCTGCTAGTGCAGTACTGCGTGTCTGCTAGTGCAGTACTGCGTGTCTGCTAGTGCAGTACTGCGTGCCTCCTAGTGCAGTACTGCGTGCCTCCTAGTGCAGTACTGCGTGTCTGCTAGTGCAGTACTGCGTGTCTGCTAGTGCAGTACTGCGTGCCTCCTAGTGCAGTACTGCGTGTCTGCTAGTGCAGTACTGCGTGTCTGCTAGTGCAGTACTGCGTGCCTCCTAGTGCAGTACTGCGTGTCTGCTAGTGCAGTACTGCGTGTCTGCTAGTGCAGTACTGCGTGTCTGCTAGTGCAGTACTGCGTGTCTGCTAGTGCAGTACTGCGTGTCTGCTAGTGCAGTACTGCGTGTCTCCTAGTGCAGTACTGCGTGCCTCCTAGTGCAGTACTGCGTGCCTCCTAGTGCAGTACTGCGTGTCTGCTAGTGCAGTACTGCGTGTCTGCTAGTGCAGTACTGCGTGTCTGCTAGTGCAGTACTGCGTGTCTCCTAGTGCAGTACTGCGTGCCTCCTAGTGCAGTACTGCGTGCCTCCTAGTGCAGTACTGCGTGCCTCCTAGTGCAGTACTGCGTGCCTGCTAGTGCAGTACTGCGTGTCTGCTAGTGCAGTACTGCGTGCCTCCTAGTGCAGTACTGCGTGCCTCCTAGTGCAGTACTGCGTGTCTGCTAGTGCAGTACTGCGTGTCTGCTAGTGCAGTACTGCGTGCCTCCTAGTGCAGTACTGCGTGCCTGCTAGTGCAGTACTGCGTGCCTCCTAGTGCAGTACTGCGTGTCTCCTAGTGCAGTACTGCGTGCCTCCTAGTGCAGTACTGCGTGCCTGCTAGTGCAGTACTGCGTGCCTCCTAGTGCAGTACTGCGTGCCTGCTAGTGCAGTACTGCGTGCCTCTAGTGCAGTACTGCGTGTCTCCTCAGTACTGCGTGTCTCCTAGTGCAGTACTGCGTGCCTCCTAGTGCAGTACTGCGTGTCTCCTAGTGCAGTACTGCGTGCCTGCTAGTGCAGTACTGCGTGTCTCCTAGTGCAGTACTGCGTGCCTGCTAGTGCAGTACTGCGTGCCTCCTAGTGCAGTACTGCGTGCCTGCTAGTGCAGTACTGCGTGCCTCCTAGTGCAGTACTGCGTGTCTCCTAGTGCAGTACTGCGTGTCTCCTAGTGCAGTACTGCGTGCCTCCTAGTGCAGTACTGCGTGTCTCCTAGTGCAGTACTGCGTGTCTCCTAGTGCAGTACTGCGTGTCTCCTAGTGCAGTACTGCGTGCCTGCTAGTGCAGTACTGCGTGTCTCCTAGTGCAGTACTGCGTGCCTCCTAGTGCAGTACTGCGTGCCTCCTAGTGCAGTACTGCGTGCCTGCTAGTGCAGTACTGCGTGCCTCCTAGTGCAGTACTGCGTGCCTGCTAGTGCAGTACTGCGTGCCTCCTAGTGCAGTACTGCGTGTCTCCTAGTGCAGTACTGCGTGTCTCCTAGTGCAGTACTGCGTGCCTCCTAGTGCAGTACTGCGTGTCTCCTAGTGCAGTACTGCGTGCCTGCTAGTGCAGTACTGCGTGTCTCCTAGTGCAGTACTGCGTGCCTGCTAGTGCAGTACTGCGTGCCTCCTAGTGCAGTACTGCGTGCCTGCTAGTGCAGTACTGCGTGCCTCCTAGTGCAGTACTGCGTGTCTCCTAGTGCAGTACTGCGTGTCTCCTAGTGCAGTACTGCGTGCCTCCTAGTGCAGTACTGCGTGTCTCCTAGTGCAGTACTGCGTGTCTCCTAGTGCAGTACTGCGTGTCTCCTAGTGCAGTACTGCGTGCCTGCTAGTGCAGTACTGCGTGTCTCTGCTTCCATGCACAGGAATATGAATGAGTCATTTGAGATATTTTCTCTATTATATGGGGAGAGTCCTATCTAACCCAACCAGCCAGCTTTACTCTGGTTCCTGTCTGTTAAGGCGTCCGCGTGCTTCCCAGCCGAAACAGTTTGTGCATTATGACAACATTTAGTGAAGTTCGGAAACAAGCTGTAGTGGGAGGAAACAAGTCAATAGTGGGAGGTCCACCCCCCTCCGTCTGTGATTGGTCAACAGGGATTCTTCAATTAAGTATTTGTCATTCAATGAGAGACGGCTCATTTTCATGCACATGTTTTCATTGAGAAATACTGAACCAAACATTACTAGTTAGATGTTAAATTGAGCAACTAAGATCTCCTTGGCAAAATGTTTTAAATGAATGGCAAATTTATTGAGTTATCTTAGATTAATTCAGACTATTTTGGCTACGGTGTCTCAAAATGGAAAAACAGCTTGAAAAACAACAATATAACTAAGGTCTTTTGCTCTAACTGAGCCACACAGGACCCATATAACTAAGGTCTTTTAAGGTAGTATGCAAGCACATTCGTTCAGGTCGCCAGCTGAACTGAAGCATGAGGACGCCTTTGCTCTGCTCTGGGGCTGCTTTCCAAACTGTACCCTATTCCCTATATAGTGCACTACTTTACACCAGAGTCCTCTGTGTCCACAGAGCCTGTCTGTCTCAGTTAGGGCTAGCTGTGTCCCCAGAGCCTGTCTGTCTGTCTCAGTTAGGGCTAGCTGTGTCCCCAGAGCCTGTCTGTCTGTCTCAGTTAGGGCTAGCTGTGTCCCCAGAGCCTGTCTGTCTGTCTGTCTCAGTTAGGGCTAGCTGTGTCCCCAGAGCCTGTCTGTCTGTCTCAGTGAGGGCTAGCTGTGTCCCCAGAGCCTGTCTGTCTCAGTTAGGGCGAGCTGTGGCTCTCTGTGGCTCTCTGTTTCCTGTGCTGCTTGCTCTCCCCCTCCTAGGGCTATTCCTGGTACCAGGGCAGTTAAGCCTCTTACGGGGGTAAATCCATTTGAATTCAATCACTTTTTGACAGCACCCCTTCTGATTTGAATGAAACCTTCCAGATATATTTGCTCGTTGTAGAAGTGCACAGAAAGTGACTTTCTGGACCTGAATGCTAAAACATCAACTTTTCTGACCGTTTCCGCATGTAATGGCTGCGGGAAAGATTGTCAGTTTAGTTGGTCTGCCTTTCTAATTAGTTTAATGCTAAAACATTCAGGACATTCAGATTTACCCCACTGTGCCATGAGATATGTCTTCATCACTGGACAAGATACATGGTTGTGTTTGATATCATTTAAAAGCTTACAGACAGGGCTGTCGAACTATCTTATCATTTATATATATATGAAATATATATATACAGTGCCTTGCGAAAGTCTTCGGCCCCCTTGAACTTTGCGACGTTTTGCCACATTTCAGGCTTCAAACATAAAGATATAAAACTGTATTTTTTTGTGAAGAATCAACAACAAGTGGGACACAATCATGAAGTGGAACGACTCTGTACATTTTATTTGTCAGGTGTAGTAGACCTCACAGTGAAATGCTGAATACAACAGGTGTAGTAGACCTCACAGTGAAATGCTGAATACAACAGGTGTAGTAGACCTCACAGTGAAATGCTGAATACAACAGGTGTAGTAGACCTCACAGTGAAATGCTGAATACAACAGGTGTAGTAGACCTCACAGTGAAATGCTGAATACAACAGGTGTAGTAGACCTTACAGTGAAATGCTGAATACAACAGGTGTAGTAGACCTTAGTAGTAGTAGACCAACAGGTGTAGTAGACCTTACAGTGAAATGCTGAATACAACAGGTGTAGTAGACCTTACAGTGAAATGCTGAATAAAACAGGTGTAGTAGACCTCACAGTGAAATGCTGAAAACAACAGGTGTAGTAGACCTCACAGTGAAATGCTGAATACAACAGGTGTAGTAGACCTCACAGTGAAATGCTGAATACAACAGGTGTAGTAGACCTCACAGTGAAATGCTGAATACAACAGGTGTAGTAGACCTCACAGTGAAATGCTGAATACAACAGGTGTAGTAGACCTCACAGTGAAATGCTGAATACAACAGGTGTAGTAGACCTCACAGCGAAGTGCTGAATACAACAGGTGTAGTAGACCTTACAGTGAAATGCTGAATACAACAGGTGTAGCAGACCTTACAGTGAAATAATGAATACAACAGGTGTAGTAGACCTTACAGTGAAATGCTGAATACAACAGGTGTAGTAGACTTCACAGTGAAATGCTGAATACAACAGGTGTAGTAGACCTCACAGCGAAGTGCTGAATACAACAGGTGTAGTAGACCTTACAGTGAAATGCTGAATACAACAGGTGTAGTAGACCTTACAGTGAAATGATGAATACAACAGGTGTAGTAGACCTTACAGTGAAATGCTGAATACAACAGGTGTAGTAGACCTCACAGTGAAATGATGAATACAACAGGTGTAGTAGACCTTACAGTGAAATGCTGAATACAACAGGTGTAGTAGACCTTGCAGTGAAATGATGAATACAACAGGTGTAGTAGACCTTACAGTGAAATGATGAATACAACAGGTGTAGTAGACCTTACAGTGAAATGCTGAATACAACAGGTGTAGTAGACCTCACAGTGAAATGCTGAATACAATAGGTGTAGTAGACCTTATTTTTTTTTTTTTTAATAAAAAAAATAAAATAAAAATGCAGTTTTAAGAAAACTAAGAAACAAAATTAACATAATTAAAGAGCAGCAGTACAATGGCAATAGCGGGGCTATATACAGGGTATTACGGTACAGAGTCAATGTGGAGGCTATATACATGGTATTACAGTACAGGGTCAATGTGGAGGCTATATACAGGGGGTACCAGTACAGAGTCAACGTGGAGGCTATATACAGGTTATTACGGTACAGAGTCAATGTGGAGACTATATACAGGGTGTTACGGTACAGAGTCAATGTGGAGGCGATATACAGGGGGTACCGGTAGAAAGTCAATGTGGAGGCTATATACAGGGTATTACGGTACAGTGTCAATGTGGAGGCTATATACAGGGTATTACGGTACAGAGTCAATGTGGAGGCTATATACAGGGGTACAGATTCAATGTGGAGGCTATATACAGGGGTACAGATTCAATGTGGAGGCTATATACAGGGGTACAGAGTCAATGTGGAGGCTATATACAGGGGTACAGAGTCAATGTGGAGGCTATATACAGGGGTACAGAGTCAATGTGGAGGCTATATACAGGGGTACAGAGTCAATGTGGAGGCTATATACAGGGGTACAGAGTCAATGTGGAGGCTATATACAGGGGTACAGAGTCAATGTGGATGCTATATACAGGGGTACAGAGTCAATGTGGAGGCTGTATTCAGGGGTACAGAGTCAATGTGGAGGCTATATACAGGGGGTACAAAGTCAATGTACGGGGGTACCGGTTTCTAATATTAGAATATGTAATATGGGTAATATGTACATGTAGGTAGAGTTATTAAAGTGACTATGCATAGATAATAAACATTTGATGAGCTGTTCAGGAGTCTTATGGCTCACGGGTAGAAGCTGTTGAGAAGCATTTTGGACCTAGACTTGGCGCTACGGTACCGCTTGCCGTGTGGTAGCGGAGAGAACAGTCTATGACTAGGGTGACTGGAGTCTTTGACCATTTATTAGGGCCTTCCTCTGACACTGCCTGGTATAGAGGTCCTGAATGGCAGGAAGCTTGGGCCCAGTGATGTTCTGGGCCGTACGCACTAGAGGTTATGTTTATGATTTTTCAACGCCGATACCGATTAATCGGCCGATTTTTACATGTATTTGTAACAATGACAATTATACACCTGAATGAACACTTTTATTTTAACATAATACATATAGTACATCAATAAAATCAATTTAGCATAAAATAAATAATAAACAAATGATGAAACATGTTCAATTTGGTTTAAATAATGCACAAACAGTGTTGGAGGAGAAAGTAAAAGTGCAATATGTGCCATGTAAAAAAGCTAATGTTTCAGTTCCTTGCTCAGAACATGAGAACATATGAAAGCTGGTGGTTCAATATTCCCAGGTAAGAAGTTTTAGGTTGTAGTTTTTATAGTAATTATGACGCTTAGACTATTTCTCTCTGTACCATTTGTATTTCATATACCTTTGACTATTTTGACTATGGGATGTTCTTATAGGCACTTTAGTATTGCCAGTGTAATCTCAGGAGTTGATAGGCTTGAAGTCATAAGCTGGAGACTCATATCTCCCCTGCTAACTTTAAGCATCAGCTGTCAGAGCAGCTTACAGATCATTGCATCTGTACATAGCCCATCTGTAAACAGCCCACCCAACTACCTCATCCACATACTGTTATATATTGTTTTTGCTCCTTTGCACCCCAGTAGCTCTACTTGCATATTCATCTTCTGCACATCTATCACTCCTGTGTTTAACTGTTATATTGTAATTATTTTGCCACAACGGCCTATTTATTACCTTACCTCATTTGCACACACTGTATATAGACTTTTCTATTGTGTTAGTGACTGTATGTTTGTTTATCCCATGTGTAACTCTGTGTTGTTGTATGTGTCGAACTGCTTTGCTTTATCTTGGCCAGGTCGCAGTTGCAAATGAGAACTTGTTCTCAACTGGCCTACCTGGTTAAATAAAGGTAAAATAAATAAATAAACTGTGCTGTGCTTCAAGCATGCTCGCAAATGCAGTAAAGTGCTGTTTGAATGAATGCTTACGAGCCTGCTGCTGCCTACCACCACTCAGTCAGACTGCTCTTATCAAATCATAGACTTAATTATCAAATAATAAACACAGAACTACAAGCCTTTGGTCATTAATATGGTAAAATCCGGAAACTATCATTTTGAAAACAAAACACGTATTCTTTCAGTGAAATACGGAACCATTCCATATTTTGTCGAACGGGTGGCATCCATCAGTCTAAATATTCCTGTTACATTGTACAACCTTCAATGTTATGTCATAATTACGTCAAATTCTGGCAAATGAATTACGGTCTTTGTTAGGAAGAAACAGTTCGCAACGAGCCAGGCGGCCCAAACTGCTGCATTTCCCTGACTCCGCACATCCAACCCGAAAGCCAGTCGCACCAATGTGTCGGAGGAAACACCGTGCACCTGGCAACCTTGGTTAGCGTGCACTGCGCCCGGCCCGCCACATGAGTCGCTGGTGCGCGATGAGACAATATCCCTACCGGCCATGCCCTCCCTAGCCCGGACAACGCTAGGCTGTGCGCCGCCCCATGGACCTCCCGGTCACGGCCGTTTACGACATGGCCTGGGCGCGAACCCAGAGTCACTGGTGGCACAGCTCTGTATTTATTTTTGATGTTGATGTTTATGGTTCTTTCGCTAATGTGCTTTTGTTAAATCATCACCCATTTGGCAAAGTTGAAGTAGGCTGTGATTCGATGATAAATTAACAGGCACCTCATTGAGTATATGCAACGCAGGACAAGCTAGTTAAACTAGTAATACCAGCAACCATGTGTAGTTAACTAGTGATTATGTGAAGATTGATAGTTTTTTATAAGATAAGTTTAATGCTAGCTAGCAACCTACCTTGGCTCCTTGCTGCACTAGCGTAACAGGCAGTCAGCCTGCCACGCAGTCTCCTCGTGGATTGCAATGTAATCGGCCATAATCGGCATCCAAAAATGCAGATTAACGATTGTTATGAAAACTTGAAATCGGCCCTAATTAATTGGCCATGCCAGGCAGTTGCCATACTAGGCAGTGATGCAACCAGTCAGGATGCTCTCGATGGTGCAGCTGTAGAACTGATCTAAGGACCCATGCCAAATCTTTTCAGTCTCCTGAGGGGGAATAGGTTTTGTCGTGCCCTCTTCTGTCTTGATGTGTTTGGACCATGTTAGTTTGTTGGTGATGTGGACACCAAGGTACTTGAAGCTCTCAACCTGCTCCACTACAGCCCCATCGATGAGAATGGGGGCGTGCTCGGTCCTCCTTCTCCTGTAGTCCACAATCATCTCCTTTGTCTTGATCACATTGAGGGAGAAGTTGTTGTCCTTGCACCACACGGCCAGGTCTCGGACCTCCTCCCTTTTGGCTGTCTCATCGTTGTCGTGATCAGGCCTACCACTGTTGTGTCATCTGCAAATTTAATGATGGTGTTGGAGTCGTGCCTGGCTGTGCAGTCATGAGCGAACATGGAGTACAGGAGGGGACTGAGCATGTACCCCTGAGGGGCCCCTGTGTTGAGGATCAGCGTGGCAGATGTGTTGTTACCTACCCTTACCATCTGGGGGTGGCCCATCAGGAAGTCCAGGATCCAGTTGCAGAGTGAGGTGTTTAGTCCCAGGGTCCTTAGCTTAGTGATGAGCTTGGAGGGCACTATGGTGTTGAACCCTGAGCTGGAGTCAATGAAGAGCATTCTCACATAGGTTTTCCTTTTGTCCAGGTGTGAAAGGGCAGTATGGAGTGCAATGGAGATTGCATCATATATGGATCTGTTGGGGCAGTATGCAAATTGGAATGGGTCTAGGGTTTCTGAGATAATGGTGTTGATGTGAGCCATGACCAGCCTTTCAAAGCACTTCATGGCTACAGACGTGAGTGCTACGTGTCGGTAGTCATTTAGGCAGGTTACCTTAATGTTCTTGGGCACAGGCACTATGGTGGTCTGCTTAAAACATGCTGGTATTACAGACTCAGACAGGGACAGGTTGAAAATGTTAGTGAAGACACTTAGCAGTTGGTCAGCACCTGCTCGCACTACACGTCCTGGTAATCCGTCTGGCCCTGCGGCCTTGTGAATGTTGACCTGTTTAAAGGTCTTACTCACATCGGCTGCAGAGAGCGTGATCACATAGTCTTCCGAGAACAGCTGGTGCTCTCATGCATGTTACAGTGTTATTTGCTTCAAAGCGAGCATGGAAGTAGTTTAGCTCGTCTGGTAGGCTCGTGTCACTGTGTTCAAATCAAATCAAATCAAATTTTATTTGTCACATACACATGGTTAGCAGATGTTAATGCGAGTGTAGCGAAATGCTTGTGCTTCTAGTTCCGACAATGCAGTAATAACCAACAAGTAATCTAACTAACAATTCCTAATCTACTGTCTTATACACAGTGTAAGGGGATAAAGAATATGTCAATAAGGATATATGAGTGAGTGATGGTACAGAGCAGCATAGGCAAGATACAGTAGATGGTATCGAGTACAGTATATACATGTGAGATGAGTATGTAAACAAAGTGGCATAGTTAAAGTGGCTAGTGATACATGTATTACATAAGGATGCAGTCGATGATATAGAGTACAGTATATAGGTATGCATATGAGATGAATAATGTAGGGTAAGTAACATTATATAAGGTAGCATTGTTTAAAGTGGCTAGTGATATATTTACAACATTTCCCATCAATTCCCATTATTAAAGTGGCTGGAGTTGAGTCAGTGTCAGTGTGTAGGCAGCAGCCACTCAATGTTAGTGGTGGCTGTTTAACAGTCTGATGGCCTTGAGATAGAAGCTGTTTTTCAGTCTCTCGGTCCCAGCTTTGATGCACCTGTACTGACCTCGCCTTCTGGATGATAGCGGGGTGAACAGGCAGTGGCTCGGGTGGTAGATGTCCTTGATGATCTTTATGGCCTTCCTGTAACATCGGGTGGTGTAGGTGTCCTAGAGGGCAGGTAGTTTGCCCCCGATGATGCGTTGTGCAGACCTCACTACCCTCTGGAGAGCCTTACGGTTGAGGGCGGAACAGTTGCCGTACCAGGCGGTGATACAGCCCGCCAGGATGCTCTCGATTGTGCCTCTGTAGAAGTTTGTGAGTGCTTTTGGTGACAAGCCGAATATCTTCAGCCTCCTGAGGTTGAAGGACTGCTGCGCCTTCTTCACGATGCTGTCTGTGTGAGTGGACCAATTCAGTTTGTCTGTGATGTGTATGCCGAGGAACTTAAAACTTGCTACTCTCTCCACTACTGTTCCATCGATGTGGATAGGGGGGTGTTCCCTCTGCTGTTTCCTGAAGTCCACAATCAGCGCCTTAGTTTTGTTGACGTTGAGTGTGAGGCTATTTTCCTGACACCACACTCCGAGGGCCCTCACCTCCTCCCTGTAGGCCGTCTCGTCGTTGTTGGTAATCAAGCCTACCACTGTTGTGTCGTCCGCAAACTTGATGATTGAGTTGGAGGCGTGCGTGGCCACTCAGTCGTGGGTGAACAGGGAGTACAGGAGAGGGCTCAGAACGCACCCTTGTGGGGCCCCAGTGTTGAGGATCAGCGGGGAGGAGATGTTGTTACCTACCCTCACCACCTGGGGCGGCCCGTCAGGAAGTCCAGTACCCAGTTGCACAGGGTGGGGTCGAGACCCAGGGTCTCGAGCTTGATGACGAGCTTGGAGGGTACTATGGTGTTGAATGCCGAGCTGTAGTCGATGAACAGCATTCTCACATAGGTATTCCTCTTGTCCAGATGGGTTAGGGCAGTGTGCAGTGTGGTTGAGATTGCATCGTCTGTGGACCTATTTGAGCGGTAAGCAAATTGGAGTGGGTCTAGGGAGTCAGGTAGGGTGGAGGTGATATGGTCCTTGACTAGTCTCTCAAAGCACTTCATGATAACGGAAGTGAGTGCTACGGGGCGGTAGTCGTTTAGCTCAGTTACCTTAGCTTTCTTGGGAACGGGAACGATGGTGGCCCTCTTGAAGCATGTGGGAACAGCAGACTGGTATAGGGATTGATTGAATATGTCCGTAAACACACCAGCCAGCTGGTCTGCGCATGCTCTGAGGGCGCGGCTGGGGATGCCGTCTGGGCCTGCAGCCTTGCGAGGGTTAACACGTTTAAATCTTTTACTCACCTCGGCTGCAGTGAAGGAGAGACTGCATTTTTCCGTTGCAGGCAGTGTCAGTGGCACTGTATTGTCCTCAAAGCGGGCAAAAAAGTTATTTAGTCTGCCTGGGAGCAAGACATCCCGGTCCGTGACTGGGCTGGATTTCTTCCTGTAGTCCGTGATTGACTGTAGACCCTGCCACATGCCTCTTGTGTCTGAGCCGTTGAATTGGGATTCTACTTTGTCTCTGTACTGAAGCTTAGCTTGTTTGATAGCCTTACGGAGGGAATAGCTGCATTGATTGTATTCAGTCATGTTACCAGACACCTTGCCCTGATTGAAAGCAGTGGTTCGTGCTTTCAGTTTCACACGAATGCTGCCATCAATCCAAGGTGTCTGGTTAGGGAATGTTTTAATCGTTGCTATGGGAACGACATCTTCAACGCACGTTCTAATGAACTCGCACACCGAATCAGCGTATTCGTCAATGTTGTTATTTGACGAATACGAAACATGTCCCAGTCCACGTGATGGAAGCAGTCTTGGAGTGTGGAGTCAGCTTGGTCGGACCAGCGTTGGACAGACCTCAGCGTGGGAGCTTCTTTTTTAGCTTTTGTCTGTAGGCAGGTATCAGCAAAATGGAGTTGTGGTCAGCTTTTCCGAAAGGGGGCGGGGCCGGGCCTTATATGCGTCGCGGAAGTTAGAGTAACAGTGATCCAAGGTTTTCCGCCCCTGGTTGCGCAATCGATATGCTGATCAAATTTAGGGAGTCTTGTTTTCAGATTAGCCTTGTTAAAATCCCCAACAACGATGAATGCAGCCTCCGGATAAATGGCTTCCAGTTTGCAAAGAGTTAAATAAAGTTCGTTCAGAGCCATCGATGTGTCTGCTTGGGGGGGGATATATACGGCTGTGATTATAATCGAAGAGAATTCTCTTGGTAGGTAATGCGGTCTATATTTGATTGTGAGGAATTCTAAATCAGGTGAACAGAAGGATTTGAGTTCCTGTATGTTTCTTTCATCGCACCATGCCTCGTTAGCCATAAGGCATACACCCCCACCCCTCTTCTTACCAGAAAGGTGTTTGTTTCTGTCGGCGCGATGCGTGGAGAAACCCGTTGGCTGCACCGCATCGTTTAGCGTCTCTCCAGTTAGCCATGTTTCCGTGAAGCACAGAACGTTACAGTCTCTGATGTCCCTCTGGAATGCTACCCTTGCTCGGATTTCATCAACCTTGTTGTCAAGAGACTGGACATTGGCAAGAAGAATGCTAGGAAGTGGGGCACAATGTGCCCGTCTCCGTAGTCTAACCAGAAGACCGCTACGTTTCCCTCTTTTTCGGAGTCGTTTTTTGGGGTCGCTGCATGCGATCCATTCCGTTGTCCTGTTTGTAAGGCAGAACACAGGATCCGCGTCGCGAAAAACATATTCTTGGTCGTACTGATTGTGAGTTGACGCTGATCTTATATACAGTAGTTCTTCTCGGCTGTATGTAATGAAACCTAAGATGACCTGAGGTACTAATGTAAGAAATAACACATAAAAAAACAAAAAACTGCATAGTTTCCTAGGAACGCGAAGCGAGGCGGCCATCTCTGTCGGCGCCTCGCTTCGCGCTTTGTAGTCTGTAATGGTTTGCAAGCCTTGCCACATCCGACGAGCGTCATATCCGGTGTAGTACGATTCGATCTCAGTCCTGTATTGACGCTTTGCCTGTTTGATGTTTCCTCAGAGGGCATAGTGGGATTTCTTATAAGCTTCCAGGTTGGAGTCCCACTCCTTGAAAGTGGCAGCTCTGGCCTTTTGCTCAGTGCGGGTTCTGCCTGTAATCCATGACTTCAGGTTGGGGTATGTACATACGGTCACTGTGGGGATGACATCATCGATGCACTTATTGATGAAGCCAGTGACTGATGTGATGCACTCCTCAATGCCATAGGAAGAATTCCAGAACATATTCCAGTCTGTGTTAGCAAAACAGCCCTGTAGTTTAGCATCTGCTTCCTCTGATCACTTTTTTATTGATCGAGTCACTGGTGCTTCCTGCTTAATTTTTGTTTGTCAGCAGGAATCAGGAGGATAGAATTATAGTCAGATTTGTCAAATGGAGGGTGAGGGAGAGCTTTGTACACATCTCTGTGTGTGAAGTAAAGGTGGTCTAGAATTATTTTCCCTCAAGTTGCACATTTATTATGTTGATAGAAATTTGGTTAAAGGGATTTAAGTTCCCCCTGCATTAAAGTCCTCGGCTACTAGGAGCGCCGCCTCTGGGTGAGTGTTCTCTTGTTTGCTTATGGTGGAATACAGCTCATTCAATGCTGTCTTAGTGCCAGCCTCTGACTGTGGTGGTATGTAAACAGCTACGAAAAATAGAAGAATACATATTAAAACTCTCTCGGTAGATAGTTGGTCTACAGAATATCATTAGCTATTCTACCTCAGGCGAGCAATAGCTCGAGACTTCCGTGAAGCATAAGATGTAACAGTTTTGAATGTCCAGCTAGTTTAATCTTCCGCGAGAAAGCAGTATATCTATCCTTCTCGTCGGGCTCGTCAGAGTCGTGAAAGGACAAAAGGATTCTGCTCGTCCGTGGTGAGTCATCACAGTCCCGATGTCTGGAAGTTACTTTCGGTCGTAAGAGACGGTCACTGCAACATTATGTACAAAATAGTAAAACAATAAGTTGCAAATAAACAAACCAAAAACACGATAGGTTGGGGACCGTCTTATCTGTGTGTTGTTCCAGCAGCATCATATCTCCAACTCTTATATCTGTTTTGTTCCAGCAGCAGCATCATATCTCCAACTCCTATATCTGTTTTGTTCCAGCAGCAGCATCATATCTCTAACTCCTATATCTGTTTTGTTCCAGCAGCAGCATCATATCTCTAACTCCTATATCTGTTTTGTTCCAGCAGCAGCATCATATCTCCAACTCTTATATCTGTTTTGTTCCAGCAGCAGCATCATATCTCCAACTCCTATATCTGTTTTGTTCCAGCAGCAGCATCATATCTCTAACTCCTATATCTGTTTTGTTCCAGCAGCAGCATCATATCTCTAACTCCTATATCTGTTTTGTTCCAGCAGCAGCATCATATCTCCAACTCCTATATCTGTTTTGTTCCAGCAGCATCATATCTCTAACTCCTATATCTGTTTTGTTCCAGCAGCATCATATCTCTAACTCCTATATCTGTGTGTTGTTGCAGCATCATATCTCTAACTCCCATATCTGTGTGTTGTTGCAGCATCATATATCCAACTCCTATATCTGTGTGTTGTTGCAGCAGCATCATATCTCTAAGTCCTATATCTGTTTGTTGTTGCAGCAGCATCATATCTCTAACTCCTATATCTGTTTGTTGTTGCAGCATCATATCTCTAACTCCTATATCTGTGTGTTGTTGCAGCATCATATCTCTAACTCCCATATCTGTGTGTTGTTGCAGCATCATATCTCTAACTCCCATATCTGTGTGTTGTTGCAGCATCATATATCCAACTCCTATATCTGTGTGTTGTTGCAGCAGCATCATATCTCTAAGTCCTATATCTGTTTGTTGTTGCAGCAGCATCATATCTCTAACTCCTATATCTGTTTGTTGTTGCAGCATCATATCTCTAACTCCTATATCTGTGTGTTGTTGCAGCATCATATCTCTAACTCCCATATCTGTGTGTTGTTGCAGCATCATATCTCTAACTCCTATATCTGTGTGTTGTTGCAGCATCATATCTCTAACTCCTATATCTGTGTGTTGTTCCAGCAGCATCATATCTCTAACTCCTATATCTGTTTGTTGTTGCAGCATCATATCTCTAACTCCTATATCTGTGTGTTGTTGCAGCATCATATCTCTAACTCCCATATCTGTGTGTTGTTGCAGCATCATATATCCAACTCCTATATCTGTGTGTTGTTGCAGCAGCATCATATCTCTAAGTCCTATATCTGTGTGTTGTTGCAGCATCATATCTCTAACTCCCATATCTGTGTGTTGTTGCAGCATCATATCTCTAACTCCTATATCTGTGTGTTGTTGCAGCATCATATATCTAACTCCTATATCTGTGTGTTGTTCCAGCAGCATCATATCTCTAACTCCTATATCTGTCTTATTCCAGCGGCATCATATCTCTAACTCCTATATCTGTGTGTTCCAGCATTATATCTCTAACTCCTATATCTGTGTGTTATTCCAGCAGCATCATATCTCTAACTCCTATATCTGTGTGTTCCAGCATCATATCTCTAACTCCTATATCTGTGTGTTCCAGCATCATATCTCTAACTCCTATATCTGTGTGTTCCAGCATCATATCTCTAACTCCTATATCTGTGTGTTCCAGCATCATATCTCTAACTCCTATATCTGTGTGTTCCAGCATCATATCTCTAACTCCTATATCTGTGTGTTCCAGCAGCATCATATCTCTAACTCCCATATCTGTGTGTTGTTGCAGCATCATATCTCTAACTCCTATATCTGTGTGTTGTTGCAACATCATCACATCTCTAACTCCTATATCTGTGTGTTATTCCAGCAGCATCATATCTCTAACTCCTATATCTGTTTTGTTCCAGCAGCATCATATCTCTAACTCCTATATCTGTGTGTTCCAGCATCATATCTCTAACTCCTATATCTGTGTGTTCCAGCATCATATCTCTAACTCCTATATCTGTGTGTTCCAGCAGCATCATATCTCTAACTCCCATATCTGTGTGTTGTTGCAGCATGATATCTCAAACTCCTATATCTGTGTGTTGTTGCAGCATCATGTCTCTAACTCCTATATCTGTGTGTTGTTGCAGCATCATGTCTCTAACTCCTGTATCTGTGCGTTCCAGCAGAATCATATCTCTAACTCCTATATCTGTGTGTTGTTGCAGCAGCATGGCGTCCACGGTGACCCTGGAGGATGCTCTGTCCAATGTGGACCTTCTGGAGGAGCTGCCTCTCCCAGACCAGCAGCCCTGCATCGAGCCCCTGCCCTGCTCCCTCATGTACCAGGTAAGAACTGTTCCCAGACCAGCAGCCCTGCATCGAGCCCCTGCCCTGCTCCCTCATGTACCAGGTAAGAACTGTTCCCAGACCAGCAGCCCTGCATCGAGCCCCTGACCTGCTCCCTCATGTACCAGGTAAGAACTGTTCCCAGACCAGCAGCCCTGCATCGAGCCCCTGCCCTGCTCCCTCATGTACCAGGTAAGAACTGTTCCCAGACCAGCAGCCCTGCATGGATCCCCTGCCCTGCTCCCTCATGTACCAGGTAGGAACTGTTCTCAAACCAGCAGCCCTGCATCGAGCCCCTGCCCTGCTCCCTCATGTACCAGGTAAGAACTGTTCTCAGACCAGGTAATTACAGTATTCATTTACACCGTGTCTGTGCGCCGTGCACAGAGCAACCTGTTAGCCTTCCTTTGATTCCAATCTAACATCCCATCTCTTTGCAGCCCAACTTCAACACCAACTTCGAAGACCGTAATGCCTTTGTGACGGGGATCGCCAGATATATCGAGCAGGCCACCGTCCACTCTAGCATGGTAAGCACCAGTTTCCACACACATCGAGCAGGCCACCGTCCACTCTAGCATGGTAAGGTCCAGTTTCCAGACACATCGAGCAGGCCACCGTCCACTCTAGCATGGTAAGCACCAGTTTCCACACACATCGAGCAGGCCACCGTCCACTCTAGCATGGTAAGGTCCAGTTTCCAGACACATCGAGCAGGCCACCGTCCACTCTAGCATGGTAAGGTCCAGTTTCCACACACATCGAGCAGGCCACCGTCCACTCTAGCATGGTAAGGTCCAGTTTCCACACACATCGAGCAGGCCACCGTCCACTTTAGCATGGTAAGGTCCAGTTTCCAGACACATCGAGCAGGCCACCGTCCACTCTAGCATGGTAAGGTCCAGTTTCCAGACACCTCGAGCAGGCCACCGTCCACTCTAGCATGGTAAGGTCCAGTTTCCACACACATCGAGCAGGCCACCGTCCACTCTAGCATGGTAAGGTCCAGTTTCCACACACATCGAGCAGGCCACCGTCCACTCTAGCATGGTAAGGTCCAGTTTCCACACACATCGAGCAGGCCACCGTCCACTCTAGCATGGTAAGGTCCAGTTTCCACACACATCGAGCAGGCCACCGTCCACTCTAGCATGGTAAGGTCCAGTTTCAAGACACATCGAGCAGGCCACCGTCCACTCTAGCATGGTAAGGTCCAGTTTCCACACACATCGAGCAGGCCACCGTCCACTCTAGCATGGTAAGGTCCAGTTTCCACACACATCGAGCAGGCCACCGTCCACTTTAGCATGGTAAGGTCCAGTTTCCAGACACATCGAGCAGGCCACCGTCCACTCTAGCATGGTAAGGTCCAGTTTCCAGACACCTCGAGCAGGCCACTGTCCACTCTAGCATGGTAAGGTCCAGTTTCCACACACATCGAGCAGGCCACCGTCCACTCTAGCATGGTAAGGTCCAGTTTCCACACACATCGAGCAGGCCACCGTCCACTCTAGCATGGTAAGGTCCAGTTTCCACACACATCGAGCAGGCCACCGTCCACTCTAGCATGGTAAGGTCCAGTTTCCACACACATCGAGCAGGCCACCGTCCACTCTAGCATGGTAAGGTCCAGTTTCCACACACATCGAGCAGGCCACCGTCCACTCTAGCATGGTAAGGTCCAGTTTCCACACACATCGAGCAGGCCACCGTCCACTCTAGCATGGTAAGGTCCAGTTTCCACACACATCGAGCAGGCCACCGTCCACTCTAGCATGGTAAGGTCCAGTTTCCACACACATCGAGCAGGCCACCGTCCACTCTAGCATGGTAAGGTCCAGTTTCCACACACATCGAGCAGGCCACCGTCCACTCTAGCATGGTAAGGTCCAGTTTCCACACACATCGAGCAGGCCACCGTCCACTCTAGCATGGTAAGGTCCAGTTTCAAGACACATCGAGCAGGCCACCGTCCACTCTAGCATGGTAAGGTCCAGTTTCCAGACACATCGAGCAGGCCACCGTCCACTCTAGCATGGTAAGGTCCAGTTTCCACACACATCGAGCAGGCCACCGTCCACTCTAGCATGGTAAGGTCCAGTTTCCACACACATCGAGCAGGCCACCGTCCACTTTAGCATGGTAAGGTCCAGTTTCCAGACACATCGAGCAGGCCACCGTCCACTCTAGCATGGTAAGGTCCAGTTTCCAGACACCTCGAGCAGGCCACCGTCCACTCTAGCATGGTAAGGTCCAGTTTCCAGACACCTCGAGCAGGCCACCGTCCACTCTAGCATGGTAAGGTCCAGTTTCCACACACATCGAGCAGGCCACCGTCCACTCTAGCATGGTAAGGTCCAGTTTCCACACACATCGAGCAGGCCACCGTCCACTCTAGCATGGTAAGGTCCAGTTTCCACACACATCGAGCAGGCCACCGTCCACTCTAGCATGGTAAGGTCCAGTTTCCACACACATCGAGCAGGCCACCGTCCACTCTAGCATGGTAAGGTCCAGTTTCCACACACATCGAGCAGGCCACCGTCCACTCTAGCATGGTAAGGTCCAGTTTCCACACACATCGAGCAGGCCACCGTCCACTCTAGCATGGTAAGGTCCAGTTTCCACACACATCGAGCAGGCCACTGTCCACTCTAGCATGGTAAGGTCCAGTTTCCACACACATCGAGCAGGCCACCGTCCACTCTAGCATGGTAAGGTCCAGTTTCCACACACATCGAGCAGGCCACCGTCCACTCTAGCATGGTAAGGTCCAGTTTCCACACACATCGAGCAGGCCACCGTCCACTCTAGCATGGTAAGGTCCAGTTTCCACACACATCGAGCAGGCCACCGTCCACTCTAGCATGGTAAGGTCCAGTTTCCACACACATCGAGCAGGCCACCGTCCACTCTAGCATGGTAAGGTCCAGTTTCCACACACATCGAGCAGGCCACCGTCCACTCTAGCATGGTAAGGTCCAGTTTCCACACACATCGAGCAGGCCACCGTCCACTCTAGCATGGTAAGGTCCAGTTTCCAGACACATCGAGCAGGCCACCGTCCACTCTAGCATGGTAAGGTCCAGTTTCCACACACATCGAGCAGGCCACCGTCCACTCTAGCATGGTAAGGTCCAGTTTCCACACACATCGAGCAGGCCACCGTCCACTCTAGCATGGTAAGGTCCAGTTTCCACACACATCGAGCAGGCCACCGTCCACTCTAGCATGGTAAGGTCCAGTTTCCACACACATCGAGCAGGCCACCGTCCACTCTAGCATGGTAAGGTCCAGTTTCCACACACATCGAGCAGGCCACCGTCCACTCTAGCATGGTAAGGTCCAGTTTCCACACACATCGAGCAGGCCACCGTCCACTCTAGCATGGTAAGGTCCAGTTTCCACACACATCGAGCAGGCCACCGTCCACTCTAGCATGGTAAGGTCCAGTTTCCACACACATCGAGCAGGCCACCATCCACTCTAGCATGGTAAGGTCCAGTTTCAAGACACATCGAGCAGGCCACCGTCCACTCTAGCATGGTAAGGTCCAGTTTCCACACACATCGAGCAGGCCACCGTCCACTCTAGCATGGTAAGGTCCAGTTGCCATGTGTAGACTCATGAATAGATTGAAAATGTATTCGTTATGCATTTTGGAATGAATAAACTCTGTTCATGAACTTCCTCTAAATTCCCTAGTCTGTTGATACTTCATGTGGGAAACTTAGTCCCCAGAACAGGGACAAAAGAGAGGGGTAGAGTTAGAGAGAGAGAGCTGGTGGGATGGTTTATAGGGTGAATAAGGATTTATCAGGGTTTATATGGGTGAAATAAGGCTGAGGAGACTTGGCTGTGTCCCTGTGGAACGAGGACCCAGGCCAAGCTCTTGGAGTGCATCACAAATGGCACCCTATTCCCTATATAGACCCCTATGGCTCTGGTCTAAAGCAGTGCACTATGTAGGGAATAGGGCTCTGGTCTAAAGCAGTGCACTATGTAGGGAATAGGGCTCTGGTCTAAAGTAGTGCACTATATAGGGAATAGGGCTCTGGTCTAAAGTAGTGCACTATATAGGGAATAGGGCTCTGGTCTAAAGTAGTGCACTATATAGGGAATAGGGCTCTGGTCTAAAGTAGTGCACTACAAAGGGAATAGGTCTCTGGTTTAATGTAGTGCACTATATAGGGAATAGGGCTCTGGTTTAATGTAGTGCACTATATAGGGAATAGGGCTCTGGTTTAAAGTAGTGCACTATATAGAGAATAGTGCTCTGGTCTAAAGTAGTGCACTATATAGGGAATAGGGCTCTGGTCTAATGTAGTGCACTATATAGGGAATAGGCCTCTGGTCTAAAGTAGTGCACTATATAGGGAATGGGGTGCCATTTGGGTGCCACACATACCAGGTCTCTCTGCTGCACTGTGACATGTCTGCTTTAGTAGGGGAATAGTGGTGAATAGTGGTGCTTTGTACTCAATTAGTGAGGGGTAATTGATGTTGTAGAGCGCCTGCCCACCTGCCAAGGCTCTATCAAACAGCACTTTGTATGCAGCCAGCCAACCAACCAGGGACCAGGGCTGCTCTGAATGCACTGAAGCACTACAATACCTCAGCAACTCTGAGAGAGAGACTAGTATCTGTATTGTACCTCAGAGAGAGAGGCTAGTATCTGTATTGTACCTCAGAGAGAGAGGCCAGTATCTGTATTGTACCTCTGAGAGAGAGGCCAGTATCTGTATTGTACCTCTGAGAGAGAGGCCAGTATCTATATTGTACCTCTGAGAGAGAGGCTAGTATCTGTATTGTACCTCTGAGAGAGAGGCTAGTATCTGTATTGTACCTCTGAGAGAGAGGCTAGTAGCTGTATTGTACCTCAGAGAGAGAGGCCAGTATCTGTATTGTACCTCTGAGAGAGAGGCTAGTATCTGTATTGTACCTCAGAGAGAGAGACTAGTATCTGTATTGTACCTCAGAGAGAGAGGCTAGTATCTGTATTGTACCTCTGAGAGAGAGGCTAGTGTCTGTATTGTACCTCAGAGAGAGAGGCTAGTATCTGTATTGCGTTTCAGAGCCTTTCAAATGTCTTCCTTTAGAATGAGATGCTGGAGGAGGGCCAGGAGTATGCTGTGATGCTGTACACGTGGAGGAGCTGCTCTCGCGCTATCCCACAGGTAACCACTGCATGGCTGACTGATATACTGCTCTCATGCTATCCCACAGGTAACCACTGCATGGCTGACTGATATACTGCTCTCATGCTATCCCACAGGTAACCACTGCATGGCTGACTGATATACTGCTCTCATGCTATCCCACAGGTAACCACTGCATGGCTGACTGATATACTGCTCTCATGCTATCCCACAGGTAACCACTGCATGGCTGACTGATATACTGCTCTCATGCTATCCCACAGGTAACCACTGCATGGCTGACTGATATACTGCTCTCATGCTATCCCACAGGTAACCACTGCATGGCTGACTGATATACTGCTCTCATGCTATCCCACAGGTAACCACTGCATGGCTGACTGATATACTGCTCTCATGCTATCCCACAGGTAACCACTGCATGGCTGACTGATATACTGCTCTCATGCTATCCCACAGGTAACCACTGCATGGCTGACTGATATACTGCTCTCATGCTATCCCACAGGTAACCACTGCATGGCTGACTGATATACTGCTCTCATGCTATCCCACAGGTAACCACTGCATGGCTGACTGATATACTGCTCTCATGCTATCCCACAGGTAACCACTGCATGGCTGACTGATATACTGCTCTCATGCTATCCCACAGGTAACCACTGCATGGCTGACTGATATACTGCTCTCATGCTATCCCACAGGTAACCACTGCATGGCTGACTGATATACTGCTCTCATGCTATCCCACAGGTAACCACTGCATGGCTGACTGATATACTGCTCTCCCAAAGCTGCTCTCATGCTATCCCACAGGTAACCACTGCATGGCTGACTGATATACTGCTCTCATGCTATCCCACAGGTAACCACTGCATGGCTGACTGATATACTGCTCTCATGCTATCCCACAGGTAACCACTGCATGGCTGACTGATATACTGCTCTCATGCTATCCCACAGGTAACCACTGCATGGCTGACTGATATACTGCTCTCATGCTATCCCACAGGTAACCACTGCATGGCTGACTGATATACTGCTCTCATGCTATCCCACAGGTAACCACTGCATGGCTGACTGATATACTGCTCTCATGCTATCCCACAGGTGACCACTGCATGGCTGACTGATATACTGCTCTCATGCTATCCCACAGGTAACCACTGCATGGCTGACTGATATACTGCTCTCATGCTATCCCACAGGTGACCACTGCATGGCTGACTGATATACTGCTCTCATGCTATCCCACAGGTAACCACTGCATGGCTGACTGATATACTGCTCTCATGCTATCCCACAGGTAACCACTGCATGCTGATCTCTCATGCTCACAGGTAACCACTGCATGGCTGACTGATATACTGCTCTCATGCTATCCCACAGGTAACCACTGCATGGCTGACTGATATACTGCTCTCATGCTATCCCACAGGTAACCACTGCATGGCTGACTGATATACTGCTCTCATGCTATCCCACAGGTAACCACTGCATGGCTGACTGATATACTGCTCTCATGCTATCCCACAGGTAACCACTGCATGGCTGACTGATATACTGCTCTCATGCTATCCCACAGGTAACCACTGCATGGCTGACTGATATACTGCTCTCATGCTATCCCACAGGTAACCACTGCATGGCTGACTGATATACTGCTCTCATGCTATCCCACAGGTAACCACTGCATGGCTGACTGATATACTGCTCTCATGCTATCCCACAGGTAACCACTGCATGGCTGACTGATATACTGCTCTCATGCTATCCCACAGGTAACCACTGCATGGCTGACTGATATACTGCTCTCATGCTATCCCACAGGTAACCACTGCATGGCTGACTGATATACTGCTCTCATGCTATCCCACAGGTAACCACTGCATGGCTGACTGATATACTGCTCTCATGCTATCCCACAGGTAACCACTGCATGGCTGACTGATATACTGCTCTCATGCTATCCCACAGGTGACCACTGCATGGCTGACTGATATACTGCTCTCATGCTATCCCACAGGTAACCACTGCATGGCTGACTGATATACTGCTCTCATGCTATCCCACAGGTGACCACTGCATGGCTGACTGATATACTGCTCTCATGCTATCCCACAGGTAACCACTGCATGGCTGACTGATATACTGCTCTCATGCTATCCCACAGGTAACCACTGCATGGCTGACTGATATACTGCTCTCATGCTATCCCACAGGTAACCACTGCATGGCTGACTGATATACTGCTCTCATGCTATCCCACAGGTAACCACTGCATGGCTGACTGATATACTGCTCTCATGCTATCCCACAGGTAACCACTGCATGGCTGACTGATATACTGCTCTCATGCTATCCCACAGGTAACCACTGCATGGCTGACTGATATACTGCTCTCATGCTATCCCACAGGTAACCACTGCATGGCTGACTGATATACTGCTCTCATGCTATCCCACAGGTAACCACTGCATGGCTGACTGATATACTGCTCTCATGCTATCCCACAGGTAACCACTGCATGGCTGACTGATATACTGCTCTCATGCTATCCCACAGGTAACCACTGCATGACCGAGGCTGATCTCCACATAACTCTAACATTACAATCCATTTTTTCATTGTAGTTGCAAACTATTGTAGGTCTTCATGCAATGTATTGCTTCTGATCTCCCATGTGAATTGCTCTCTTCTCTCTTCCTCCCTCTACCAGGTGAAGTGTAATGAGCAGCCCAACAGAGTGGAGATCTATGAGAAGACAGTGGAGGTGCTGGAGCCTGAGGTCACCAAGCTCATGAACTTTATGTACTTCCAGGTAACACCAACCAGCCAGAGGCACCCTTACCTCTCTCTCTCTGTCCAACCAACCAGACACCCTCACCTCTCTCTCTGTCCCACCAACCAGACACCCTGACCTCTCTCTCTGTCCCACCAGCCAGACACCCTGACCTATCTCTCTGTCACACCAACCAGACACCCTGACCTCTCTCTCTCTGTCCCACCAACCAGACACCCTGACCCCTCTCTCTGTCACACCAACCAGACACCCTCACCTCTCTCTCTGTCCCACCAGCCAGACACCCTGACCTCTCTCTCTGTCCCACCAACCAGACACCCTGACCTCTCTCTCTGTCCCACCAACCAGACACCCTGACCTCTCTCTGTCCCACCAACCAGACACCCAGACCTCTCTCTGTCCCACCAACTAGACACCCTGACCTCTCTCTGTCCCACCAACTAGACACCCTGACCTCTCTCTCTGTCCCACCAACCAGACACCCTGACCTCTCTCTGTCCCACCAACCAGACACCCAGACCTCTCTCTGTCCCACCAACCAGACACCCTGACCTCTCTCTGTCCCACCAGCCAGACACCCTGACCTCTCTCTCTGTCCCACCAACCAGACACCCTGACCTCTCTGTCACACCAACCAGACACCCTGACCCCTCTCTCTGTCCCACCAGCCAGACACCCTGACCTCTCTGTCTCACCAACCAGACACCCTGACCTCTCTCTCTGTCACACCAACCAGACACCCTGACCCCTCTCTCTGTCCCACCAACTAGACACCCTGACCTCTCTCTCTGTCACACCAACCAGACACTCTGACCTCTCTCTCTGTCCCACCAACCAGACACCCTGACCTCTCTCTGTCCCACCAACTAGACACCCTGACCTCTGTCCCACCAACCAGACACCCTGACCTCTCTGTCCCACCAACCAGACACCCTGACCTCTCTGTCACACCAACCAGACACCCTGACCTCTCTCTCTGTCCCACCAACCAGACACCCTGACCCCTCTCTCTGTCCCACCAACTAGACACCCTGACCTCTCTCTCTGTCACACCAACCAGACACCCTGACCCCTTTCTCTGTCACACCAACCAGACACCCTGACCTCTCTCTGTCACACCAACCAGACACCCTGACCTCTCTCTCTGTCCCACCAACCAGACACCCTGACCTCTCTCTGTCACACCAACCAGACACCCTGACCTCTCTGTCACACCAACCAGACACCCTGACCTATCTCTGTCACACCAACCAGACACCCTGACCTCTCTCTGTCACACCAACCAGACACTCTGACCTCTCTCTCTGTCCCACCAACCAGACACCCTGACCTCTCTCTCTGTCCCACCAACCAGACACCCTGACCTCTCTCTGTCCCACCAACCAGACACCCTGACCTCTCTGTCCCACCAACCAGACACCCTGACCTCTCTGTCACACCAACCAGACACCCTGACCTCTCTCTGTCACACCAACCAGACACCCTGACCTCTCTGTCCCACCAACCAGACACCCTGACCTCTCTGTCACACCAACCAGACACCCTGACCTCTCTCTGTCCCACCAACCAGACACCCTGACCTCTCTCTGTCCCACCAACCAGACACCCTGACCTCTCTGTCACACCAACCAGACACCCTGACCTCTCTCTGTCACACCAACCAGACACCCTGACCCCTCTCTCTGTCCCACCAACCAGACACCCTGACCCCTCTCTCTGTCACACCAACCAGACACCCTGACCTCTCTGTCACACCAACCAGACACCCTGACCTCTCTCTCTGTCACACCAACCAGACACCCTGACCTCTCTCTCTGTCCCACCAACCAAACACCCTGACCTCTCTGTCACACCAACCAGACACCCTGACCTCTCTGTCACACCAACCAGACACCCTGACCTCTCTCTCTGTCCCACCAACCAGACACCCTGACCTCTCTCTGTCACACCAACCAGACACCCTGACCTCTCTGTCACACCAACCAGACACCCTGACCTCTCTCTGTCACACCAACCAGACACCCTGACCTCTCTGTCCCACCAACCAGACACCCTGACCTCTCTGTCACACCAACCAGACACCCTGACCTCTCTGTCACACCAACCAGACACCCTGACCTCTCTCTGTCCCACCAACCAGACACCCTGACCTCTCTCTGTCACACCAACCAGACACCCTGACCTCTCTGTCACACCAACCAGACACCCTGACCTCTCTCTCTGTCCCACCAACCAAACACCCTGACCTCTCTCTCTGTCTCACCAACCAGACACCCTGACCCCTCTCTCTGTCACACCAACCAGACACCCTGACCTCTCTCTCTCTGTCCCACCAACCAGACACCCTGACCTCTCTCTCTGTCCCACCAACCAGACACCCTGACCTCTCTGTCCCACCAACCAGACACCCTGACCTCTCTCTCTGTCCCACCAGCCAGACACCCTGACCTATCTCTCTCTGTCCCACCAACCAGACACCCTGACCCCTCTCTCTGTCACACCAACCAGACACCCTGACCTCTCTCTGTCCCACCAACCAGACACCCTGACCTCTCTCTCTGTCCCACCAACCAAACACGCTGACCCCTCTCTCTGTCACACCAACCAAACACCCTGACCCCTCTCTCTGTCACACCAACCAGACACCCTGACCTCTCTCTCTGTCCCACCAACCAAACACGCTGACCCCTCTCTCTGTCACACCAACCAAACACCCTGACCCCTCTCTCTGTCCCACCAACCAGACACCCAGACCCCTCTCTCTGTCCCACCAGCCAGACACCCTGACCTCTCTCTGTCCCACCAACCAGACACCCTGACCTCTCTCTGTCCCACCAACCAGACACCCTGACCTATCTCTGTCACACCAACCAGACACCCTGACCTCTCTCTGTCACACCAACCAGACACCCTGACCTCTCTCTGTCACACCAACCAGACACCCTGACCTCTCTCTGTCCCACCAACCAGACACCCTGACCTCTCTCTCTGTCCCACCAACCAGACACCCTGACCTCTCTGTCACACCAACCAGACACCCTGACCCCTCTCTCTGTCACACCAACCAGACACCCTGACCTCTCTCTCTGTCCCACCAACCAGACACCCTGACCCCTCTCTCTGTCACACCAACCAGACACCCTGACCCCTCTCTCTGTCCCACCAACCAGACACCCTGACCTCTCTCTGTCACACCAACCAGACACCCTGACCCCTCTCTCTGTCCCACCAACCAGACACCCTGACCTCTCTCTCTGTCCCACCAACCAGACACCCTGACCTCTCTCTCTCTGTCCCACCAACCAGACACCCTGACCCCTCTCTCTGTCACACCAACCAGACACCCTGACCTCTCTCTGTCCCACCAACCAGACACCCTGACCCCTCTCTCTGTCCCACCAACCAGACACCCTGACCTCTCTCTGTCCCACCAACTAGACACCCTGACCTCTCTCTGTCCCACCAACCAGACACCCTGACCCCTCTCTCTGTCCCACCAACCAGACACCCTCACCTCTCTCTCTGTCCCACCAACCAGACACCCTGACCTCTCTCTGTCCCACCAACCAGACACCCTGACCCCTCTCTCTGTCCCACCAACCAGACACCCTCACCTCTCTCTCTGTCCCACCAACCAGACACCCTGACCTCTCTCTGTCCCACCAACCAGACACCCTGACCTCTCTCTGTCACACCAACCAGACACCCTGACCCCTCTCTCTGTCCCACCAACCAGACACCCTGACCTCTCTCTGTCCCACCAACCAGACACCCTGACCTCTCTCTGTCCCACCAACCAGACACCCTGACCTCTCTCTGTCCCACCAACTAGACACCCTGACCTCTCTCTGTCCCACCAACCAGACACCCTGACCCCTCTCTCTGTCCCACCAACCAGACACCCTGACCTCTCTCTGTCCCACCAACCAGACACCCTGACCCCTCTCTCTGTCACACCAACCAGACACCCTGACCTCTCTCTCTGTCCCACCAGCCAGACACCCTGACCTCTCTCTCTGTCCCACCAACCAGACACCCTGACCTCTCTCTCTGTCCCACCAACCAAACACCCTGACCTCTCTCTCTGTCACACCAACCAGACACCCTGACCTCTCTCTCTGTCACACCAACCAGACACCCTGACCTCTCTCTGTCCCACCAGCCAGACACCCTGACCTCTCTCTGTCCCACCAACCAGACACCCTGACCTCTCTCTGTCCCACCAACCAGACACCCTCACCTCTCTCTGTCCCACCAACCAGACACCCTCACCTCTCTCTGTCCCACCAACCAGACACCCTGACCTCTCTCTCTGTCACACCAACCAGACACCCTGACCTCTCTCTGTCACACCAACCAGACACCCAGACCTCTCTCTCTGTCCCACCAACCAGACACCCTGACCTCTCTCTCTGTCCCACCAGCCAGACACCCTGACCTCTCTCTGTCCCACCAGCCAGACACCCTGACCTCTCTCTGTCACACCAACCAGACACCCTGACCTCTCTCTGTCACACCAACCAGACACCCTGACCCTCTCTCTGTCCCACCAGCCAGACACCCTGACCCTCTCTCTGTCCCACCAACCAGACACCCTGACCTCTCTCTGTCCCACCAACCAGACACCCTGACCCCTCTCTCTGTCCCACCAACCAGACACCCTGACCTCTCTCTGTCCCACCAACCAGACACCCTGACCCCTCTCTCTGTCACACCAACCAGACACCCTGACCTCTCTCTGTCCCACCAACCAGACACCCTGACCCCTCTCTCTGTCCCACCAGCCAGACACCCTGACCTCTCTCTGTCACACCAACCAGACACCCTGACCTCTCTCTCTGTCACACCAACCAGACACCCTGACCTCTCTCTCTGTCCCACCAGCCAGACACCCTGACCCCTCTCTCTGTCCCACCAACCAGACACCCTGACCTCTCTCTGTCCCACCAACCAGACACCCTGACCCCTCTCTCTGTCCCACCAGCCAGACACCCTGACCTCTCTCTGTCACACCAACCAGACACCCAGACCTCTCTCTGTCACACCAACCAGACACCCTGACCTCTCTCTGTCCCACCAGCCAGACACCCTGACCCCTCTCTCTGTCCCACCAACCAGACACCCTGACCTCTCTCTGTCCCACCAACCAGACACCCTGACCCCTCTCTCTGTCACACCAACCAGACACCCTGACCTCTCTCTCTGTCCCACCAGCCAGACACCCTGACCTCTCTCTCTGTCCCACCAACCAGACACCCTGACCTCTCTCTCTGTCACACCAACCAGACACCCTGACCTCTCTGTCACACCAACCAGACACCCTGACCTCTCTCTCTGTCCCACCAACCAGACACCCTGACCTCTCTCTCTGTCCCACCAACCAAACACCCTGACCTCTCTCTCTGTCCAACCAACCAGACACCCTGACCTCTCTCTCTGTCCCACCAGCCAGACACCCTGACCTCTCTGTCCCACCAACCAGACACCCTGACCTCTCTCTCTGTCCCACCAGCCAGACACCCTGACCTCTCTCTCTGTCCCACCAACCAGACACCCTGACCTCTCTCTGTCCCACCAACCAGACACCCTGACCTCTCTCTGTCCCACCAACCAGACACCCTCACCTCTCTCTGTCCCACCAACCAGACACCCTGACCCCTCTCTCTGTCACACCAACCAGACACCCTGACCTCTCTCTCTGTCCCACCAACCAGACACCCTGACCCCTCTCTCTGTCACACCAACCAGACACCCTGACCTCTCTCTCTGTCCCACCAGCCAGACACCCTGACCTCTCTCTGTCCCACCAGCCAGACACCCTGACCTCTCTCTCTGTCCCACCAACCAGACACCCTGACCTCTCTCTGTCCCACCAACCAGACACCCTCACCTCTCTCTGTCCCACCAACCAGACACCCTGACCCCTCTCTCTGTCACACCAACCAGACACCCTGACCTCTCTCTCTCTGTCCCACCAACCAGACACCCTGACCCCTCTCTCTGTCCCACCAACCAGACACCCTGACCTCTCTCTCTGTCCCACCAACCAGACACCCTGACCTCTCTCTGTCACACCAACCAGACACCCTGACCTCTCTCTCTGTCCCACCAACCAGACACCCTGACCTCTCTCTGTCCCACCAACCAGACACCCAGACCCCTCTCTCTGTCCCACCAACCAGACACCCTGACCTCTCTCTCTGTCCCACCAGCCAGACACTCTGACCTCTCTCTCTGTCCCACCAACCAGACACCCTGACCCCTCTCTCTGTCCCACCAACCAGACACCCAGACCTCTCTCTCTGTCACACCAGCCAGACACTCTGACCTCTCTCTCTGTCCCACCAACCAGACACCCTCACCTCTCTCTCTGTCCCACCAGCCAGACACTCTGACCTCTCTCTCTGTCCCACCAACCAGACACCCTGACCCCTCTCTCTGTCACACCAACCAGACACCCTGACCTCTCTCTGTCACACCAACCAGACACCCTGACCTCTCTGTCACACCAACCAGACACCCTGACCTCTCTGTCACACCAACCAGACACCCTGACCTCTCTCTCTGTCCCACCAACCAGACACCCTGACCTCTCTGTCACACCAACCAGACACCCTGACCTCTCTCTGTCACACCAACCAGACACCCTGACCTCTCTCTCTGTCCCACCAACCAGACACCCTGACCTCTCTCTGTCCCACCAACCAGACACCCTGACCTCTCTCTGTCCCACCAACCAGACACCCTGACCTCTCTCTCTGACTTTACATTTGGTGTGTTATTGAGTAGAAAGACATGACTTTATAGTTAAAATGACTGAACATTTCTGTTTTCAGTGTGTTAGTTGTTTTGGATATCAACTAGGCCCAGATATGATCAGGACTATTCTCTAAGATCGACCTGTTCAGTGGTCTGGGTGACCTGTTCAGTGGTCTGGGTGACCTGTTCAGTGGTCTGGGCGACCTGTTCAGTGGTCTGGGTGACCTGTTCAGTGGTCTGGGTGACCTGTTCAGTGGTCTGGGCGACCTGTTCAGTGGTCTGGGTGACCTGTTCAGTGGTCTGGGCGACCTGTTCAGTGGTCTGGGTGACCTGTTCAGTGGTCTGGGTGACCTGTTCAGTGGTCTGGGCGACCTGTTCAGTGGTCTGGGTGACCTGTTCAGTGGTCTGGGTGACCTGTTCAGTGGTCTGGTCTGGGTGACCTGTTCAGTGGTCTGGGTGACCTGTTCAGTGGTCTGGGCGACCTGTTCAGTGGTCTGGGTGACCTGTTCAGTGGTCTGGGCGACCTGTTCAGTGGTCTGGGTGACCTGTTCAAATATATCCCATTTAGCAGACGCTTTTGTCCAAAGCGACTTACAAGTCGGCTGGGGCCACTACTTTTACATATGGGTGGCCCTACCGGGAATCGAACCCACGACACTTGGCGTTGCAAGCGCCATGCTCTACCGACTGAGCCACACAGGACCGGGCGACCGGGCGACCCTCTTCAGTGGTCTGGGTGACCTGTTCAGTGGTCTGGGTGACCTGTTCAGTGGTCTGGGTGACCTGTTCAGTGGTCTGGGTGACCTGTTCAGTGGTCTGGGCGACCTGTTCAGTGGTGTGGTCTGGGTGACCTGTTCAGTGGTGTGGTCTGGGCGACCTGTTCAGTGGTCTGGGTGACCTGTTCAGTGGTGTGGTCTGGGTGACCTGTTCAGTGGTCTGGGCGACCTGTTCAGTGGTCTGGGTGACCTGTTCAGTGACTGGCGAATTGCAAGTTTTAAATGAAAAGAAGCTGAGTTAAGTCATGAAGTGTAAAACACTGGTCACTGTGTAATATTTCATTCACATTATTACAGTTTTTTCATGTTTTCAGTTCTATTTTTCTCAGTGGCCTTTTGAAGCAGTGCATATTTAATGTGCTCTCTTTTGACATTGATATCGACCCTCCGTTTCTCCTCCTTCAGCGAACGGCTATAGACCGGTTCTGTGGGGAGGTGCGTCGTCTCTGCCACGCTGAGAGGAGGAAGGACTTTGTCTCCGAGGCCTACCTCCTGACCTTGGGGAAGTTCATCAACATGTTCGCTGTGCTGGACGAACTCAAGAACATGAAGTGTAGCGTCAAGAACGACCACTCTGCCTACAAACGGTACCACACGCACGCACGCACGCACGCACGCACGCACGCACACACACACACACACACACACACACACACACACACACACACGAAGACTACAGTAGTGAGTCATTTAGCAGACATGGTATACAGGGTGTTAAGGTACAGAGTCAATGTAGAGGCTATATACAGGGTGGTACCGGTACAGAGTCAATGTGGAGGCTATATACAGGGTGTTACGGTACAGAGTCAATGTGGAGGCTATATACAGGGGGTACCGGTACAGAGTCAATGTGGAGGCTATATACAGGGGGTACCAGTACAGAGTCAATGTGGAGGCTATATACAGGGGGTACCGGTACAGAGTCAATGTGGAGGCTATATTCAGGGTGTTACGGTACAGAGTCAATGTGGAGGCTATATACAGGGTGTTACGGTACAGAGTCAATGTGGAGGCTATATATAGGGGGTAACAGTACAGAGTCAATGTGGAGGCTATACAGTGTCTTGCGAAAGTATTCGGCCCCCTTGAACTTTGCGACCTTTTGCCACATTTCAGGCTTCAAACATAAAGATATAAAACTGTATTTTTTTGTGAAGAATCAACAACAAGTGGGACACAATCATGAAGTGGAACGACATTTATTGGATATTTAAAACTTTTTTAACAAATCAAAAACTGACAAATTGGGCGTTCAAAATTATTCAGCCACTTTACTTTCAGTGCAGCAAACTCTCTCCAGAAGTTCAGTGAGGATCTCTGAATGATCCAATGTTGACCTAAATGACTAATGATAACGTAAAAGCAACACAGCTCATCACCCTGACCACACCATCCCCACTGTCAAACATGGTGGTGGCAGCATCATGGTTTGGGCCTGCTTTTCTTCAGCAGGGACAGGGAAGATGGTTAAAATTGATGGGAAGGTGGATGGAGCCAAATACAGGACCATTCTGGAAGAAAACCTGATGGAGTCTGCAAAAGACCTGAGACTGGGACGGAGATTTGTCTTCCAACAAGACAATGATCCAAAACATAAAGCAAAATCTACAATGGAATGGTTCAAAAATAAACATATCCAGGTGTTAGAATGGCCAAGTCAAAGTCCAGACCTGAATCCAATCGAGAATCTGTGGAAAGAACTATATACAGGGTGTTACGGTACAGATTCAATGTGGAGGCTATATACAGGGTATTACGGTACAGAGTCAATGTGGAGGCTATACACAGGTTTTTACGGTACAGAGTCAATGTGCTCGGGTACAGGCTAGTTGAGGTAATGTGTACATGTTGGTGGGGGTAAAGTGACTATACATAGGTAATAAACAGCGAGTAGCAGCAGTGTACAACGGGGGGTCAATGTAAAGGGTCCGGTGGTGACCTTTTACATTCAGCAGTCTGATGGCTTGGGGAGGTAGAAGCTGTTCAGCAGTCTGATGGCTTGGGGGTAGAAGCTGTTCAGCAGTCTGATGGCTTGGGGGTAGAAGCTGTTCAGCAGTCTGATGGCTTGGGGATAGAAGCTGTTCAGCAGTCTGATGGCTTGGGGGTAGAAGCTGTTCAGCAGTCTGATGGCTTGGGGGTAGAAGCTGTTCAGCAGTCTGATGGCTTGGGGTAGAAGCTGTTCAGCAGTCTGATGGCTTGGGGGTAGAAGCTGTTCAGCAGTCTGATGGCTTGGGGAGGTAGAAGCTGTTCAGCAGTCTGATGGCTTGGGGGTAGAAGCTGTTCAGCAGTCTGATGGCTTGGGGAGGTAGAAGCTGTTCAGCAGTCTGATGGCTTGGGGAGGTAGAAGCTGTTCAGCAGTCTGATGGCTTGGGGAGGTAGAAGCTGTTCAGCAGTCTGATGGCTTGGGGAGGTAGAAGCTGTTCAGCATTCTGATGGCTTGGGGGTAGAAGCTGTTCAGCTGTCTGATGGCTTGGGGGTAGAAGCTGTTCAGCAGTCTGATGGCTTAGGGAGGTAGAAGCTGTTCAGCAGTCTGATGGCTTGGGGAGGTAGAAGCTGTTCAGCAGTCTGATGGCTTGGGGGTAGAAGCTGTTCAGCAGTCTGATGGCTTGGGGAGGTAGAAGCTGTTCAGCATTCTGATGGCTTGGGGGTAGAAGCTGTTCAGCAGTCTGATGGCTTGGGGGTAGAAGCTGTTCAGCAGTCTGATGGCTTGGGGAGGTAGAAGCTGTTCAGCAGTCTGATGGCTTGGGGGTAGAAGCTGTTCAGCAGTCTGATGGCTTGGGGAGGTAGAAGCTGTTCAGCAGTCTGATGGCTTGGGGGTAGAAGCTGTTCAGCAGTCTGATGGCTTGGGGAGGTAGAAGCTGTTCAGCAGTCTGATGGCTTGGGGGTAGAAGCTGTTCAGCAGTCTGATGGCTTGGGGAGGTAGAAGCTGTTCAGCAGTCTGATGGCTTGGGGAGGTAGAAGCTGTTCAGCATTCTGATGGCTTGGGGGGTAGAAGCTGTTCAGCTGTCTGATGGCTTGGGGAGGTAGAAGCTGTTCAGCAGTCTGATGGCTTGGGGAGGTAGAAGCTGTTCAGCAGTCTGATGGCTTGGGGAGGTAGAAGCTGTTCAGCAGTCTGATGGCTTGGGGAGGTAGAAGCTGTTCAGCATTCTGATGGCTTGGGGGGTAGAAGCTGTTCAGCATTCTGATGGCTTGGGGAGGTAGAAGCTGTTCAGCAGTCTGATGGCTTGGGGGTAGAAGCTGTTCAGCAGTCTGATGGCTTGGGGAGGTAGAAGCTGTTCAGCAGTCTGATGGCTTGGGGGGTACAAGCTGTTCAGCAGTCTGATGGCTTGGGGAGGTAGAAGCTGTTCAGCAGTCTGATGGCTTGGGGAGGTAGAAGCTGTTCAGCATTCTGATGGCTTGGGGAGGTAGAAGCTGTTCAGCAGTCTGATGGCTTGGGGGTAGAAGCTGTTCAGCAGTCTGATGGCTTGGGGGGTAGAAGCTGTTAAGCAGTCTGATGGCTTGGGGAGGTAGAAGCTGTTCAGCAGTCTGATGGCTTGGGGAGGTAGAAGCTGTTCAGCAGTCTGATGGCTTGGGGAGGTAGAAGCTGTTCAGCAGTCTGATGGCTTGGGGAGGTAGAAGCTGTTCATCAGTCTGATGGCTTGGGGAGGTAGAAGCTGTTCAGCAGTCTGATGGCTTGGGGAGGTAGAAGCTGTTCAGCAGTCTGATGGCTTGGGGGGTAGAAGCTGTTAAGCAGTCTGATGGCTTGGGGAGGTAGAAGCTGTTCAGCAGTCTGATGGCTTGGGGGTAGAAGCTGTTCAGCAGTCTGATGGCTTGGGGGGTAGAAGCTGTTCAGCAGTCTGATGGCTTGGGGAGGTAGAAGCTGTTCAGCATTCTGATGGCTTGGGGGTAGAAGCTGTTCAGCAGTCTGATGGCTTGGGGGTAGAAGCTGTTCAGCATTCTGATGGCTTGGGGGTAGAAGCTGTTCAGCAGTCTGATGGCTTGGGGAGGTAGAAGCAGTTCAGCAGTCTGATGGCTTGGGGAGGTAGAAGCTGTTCAGCAGTCTGATGGCTTGGGGAGGTAGAAGCTGTTCAGCAGTCTGATGGCTTGGGGAGGTAGAAGCTGTTCAGCATTCTGATGGCTTGGGGAGGTAGAAGCTGTTCAGCAGTCTGATGGCTTGGGGAGGTAGAAGCTGTTCAGCAGTCTGATGGCTTGGGGAGGTAGAAGCTGTTCAGCAGTCTGATGGCTTGGGGGTAGAAGCTGTTCAGCAGTCTGATGGCTTGGGGGTAGAAGCTGTTCATCAGTCTGATGGCTTGGGGAGGTAGAAGCTGTTCAGCATTCTGATGGCTTGGGGGTAGAAGCTGTTCAGCTGTCTGATGGCTTGGGGGTAGAAGCTGTTCAGCATTCTGATGGCTTGGGGGTAGAAGCTGTTCATCAGTCTGATGGCTTGGGGAGGTAGAAGCTGTTCAGCATTCTGATGGCTTGGGGAGGTAGAAGCTGTTCAGCAGTCTGATGGCTTGGGGAGGTAGAAGCTGTTCAGCATTCTGTGATGGCTTGTCCAGCTCTGTCTGATGGCTTGGGGTTGAAGCTGTTCAGCAGTCTGATGGCTTGGGGGTAGAAGCTGTTCAGCAGTCTGATGGCTTGGGGAGGTAGAATGGCTGGGAGGTTGTTCAGCAGTCTGATGGCTTGGGGAGGTAGAAGCTGTTCAGCAGTCTGATGGCTTGGGGGTAGAAGCTGTTCAGCAGGCTGATGGCTTGGGGAGGTAGAAGCTGTTCAGCAGTCTGATGGCTTGGGGGTAGAAGCTGTTCAGCAGTCTGATGGCTTGGGGAGGTAGAAGCTGTTCAGCAGTCTGATGGCTTGGGGGTAGAAGCTGTTCAGCAGTCTGATGGCTTGGGGAGGTAGAAGCTGTTCAGCTGTCTGATGGCTTGGGGAGGTAGAAGCTGTTCAGCAGTCTGATGGCTTGGGGAGGTAGAAGCTGTTCAGCAGTCTGATGGCTTGGGGAGGTAGAAGCTGTTCAGCAGTCTGATGGCTTGGGGAGGTAGAAGCTGTTCAGCATTCTGATGGCTTGGGGGTAGAAGCTGTTCAGCTGTCTGATGGCTTGGGGGTAGAAGCTGTTCAGCAGTCTGATGGTTTGGGGAGGTAGAAGCTGTTCAGCAGTCTGATGGCTTGGGGAGGTAGAAGCTGTTCAGCATTCTGATGGCTTGGGGAGGTAGAAGCTGTTCAGCAGTCTGATGGCTTGGGGAGGTAGAAGCTGTTCAGCATTCTGATGGCTTGGGGAGGTAGAAGCTGTTCAGCAGTCTGATGGCTTGGGGAGGTAGAAGCTGGTCAGCTGTCTGATGGCTTGGGGAGGTAGAAGCTGTTCAGCAGTCTGATGGCTTGGGGAGGTAGAAGCTGGTCAGCTGTCTGATGGCTTGGGGAGGTAGAAGCTGTTCAGCAGTCTGATGGCTTGGGGAGGTAGAAGCTGGTCAGCTGTCTGATGGCTTGGGGAGGTAGAAGCTGTTCAGCAGTCTGATGGCTTGGGGAGGTAGAAGCTGTTCAGCATTCTGATGGCTTGGGGAGGTAGAAGCTGTTCAGCAGTCTGATGGCTTGGGGAGGTAGAAGCTGGTCAGCAGTCTGATGGCTTGGGGGTAGAAGCTGTTCAGCAGTCTGATGGCTTGGGGAGGTAGAAGCTGGTCAGCAGTCTGATGGCTTGGGGAGGTAGAAGCTGTTCAGCAGTCTGATCAAATCAAATCAAATTTTATTTGTCACATACACATGGTTAGCAGATGGTAATGTGAGTGTAGCGAAATGCTTGTGCTTCTGGTTCTGACAATGCAGTAATAACCAACAAGTAATCTAACTAACAATTCCAAAACTACTGTCTTATACACAGTGTAAGGGGTTAAAGAATATGTACATAAAGAGGTCCTGTGTGGCTCAGTCGGTAGAGCATGGCGCTTGCAACGCCAAGCGTCGTGGGTTCGTTTCCCACTGGGGCCACCCATATGCAAAAAGTAGTGGCCCCAGCCGACTTGTAAGTCGCTTTGGACAAAAGCGTCTGCTAAATGGGATATTATTTATATTATTATTATATATGAATGAGTGATGGTACAGAGCGGCATAGGCAAGATAGGCTTTGGGGTAGAAGCTGTTCAGCAGTCTGATGGCTTGGGGGTAGAAGCTGGTCAGCAGTCTGATGGCTTGGGGATAGAAGCTGGTCAGCAGTCTAATGGCTTGGGGAGGTAGAAGCTGTTCAGCAGTCTGATGGCTTGGTAGGTAGAAGCTGGTCAGCAGTCTGATGGCTTGGTAGGTAGAAGCTGTTCAGCAGTCTGATGGCTTGGGGATAGAAGCTGGTCAGCAGTCTGATGGCTTGGGGAGGTAGAAGCTGTTCAGCAGTCTGATGGCTTGGTAGGTAGAAGCTGTTCAGCAGTCTGATGGCTTGGAGGTAGAAGCTGTTCAGCAGTCTGATGGATTGGGGGTAGAAGCTGTTCAGCAGTCTGATGGCTTGGTAGGTAGAAGCTGGTCAGCAGTCTGATGGCTTGGGGTAGAAGCTGTTCAGCAGTCTAATGGCTTGGGGTTAGAAGCTGTTCAGCAGTCTGATGGCTTGGGGGTAGAAGCTGTTGAGGAACCTTTTTGTCCTAGACTTGGCCCTCCAGTACTGCTTGACGTGCGGTAGCAGAGAAAACAGTCTACAACTTGGGTGACTGGAGTCTCTGACAATTTTACGGGCTTTCCTCTGACACCGGCGGCCGTTAGCCGTGGTTAGAGCTTTGGACTAGCATCCGAAAGGTTGCTAGATTGAATCTCCGAGCTGACAAGGTCAATAAGAATTTGTTCTTAACTGAGTTGCCTAGTTAAATAAAGGTAAAATATAGAGGTCCTGGATGTCAGGAAGCTCGGCCCCAGTGATGTACTGTAGAGCCTTACTGTCGGAGGCTGAGCAGTTGCCATACCAGGCGGTGATGCAACAGATCAGGAGGCTCTCAATGGTGCAGCTGTAGAACCTTTTGAGGATCTGGGGACCCATGTCAAATATTTCTCCTGAGTCTCCTGAGGGGGAAAAGGCATTGTTGTGCCCTCTTCACAATTGTCTTGGTATGTTTGGACCATGGTAGTTTGTTGGTGATGTGGACACCAAGGGAAACTCTTCTGTCCTGCTCTGCTCTGTGTATGGCCAGGGAGTTGTCCTGCTCTGTGTATGGCCAGGGAGTTGTCCTGCTCTGTGTATGGCCAGGGAGTTGTCATGCTCTGTCTATGGCCAGGGAGTTGTCCTTCTCTGTGTATGGCCAGGGAGTGTTCTCCCTCCCTCTCATGCCCCCTGGAGGTGTAGCAGTGGTGAAGCCACTCTAGTTTAGGCAGTTTTATAAAAGGAAAAGGCCATTTTGTCTGCTAAGTGGCAGTGTTGCAGCATTTTGGTAGGTAATGCACAGTTACAGTGCCTTGCGAAGGTATTCGGCCCCCTTGAACTATGCGACCTTTTGCCACATTTCAGGCTTCAAACATAAAGATATAAAACTGTATTTTTTTGTGAAGAATCAACAACAAGTGGGACACAATCATGAAGTGGAACGACATTTATTGGATATTTCAAACTTTTTTAACAAATCAAAAACAAAATTATTCAGCCCCCTTAAGTTAATACTTTGTAGCGCCACCTTTTGCTGCGATTACAGCTGTAAGTTGCTTGGGGTATGTCTCTATCAGTTTTGCACATCGAGAGACTGAAATGTTTTCCCATTCCTCCTTGCAAAACAGCTCGAGCTCAGTGAGGTTGGATGGAGAGCATTTGTGAACAGCAGTTTTCAGTTCTTTCCACAGATTCTCGATTGGATTCAGGTCTGGACTTTGACTTGGCCATTCTAACACCTGGATATGTTTATTTTTGAACCATTCCATTGTAGATTTTGCTTTATGTTTTGGATCATTGTCTTGGTGGAAGACAAATCTCCGTCCCAGTCTCAGGTCTTTTGCAGACTCCATCAGGTTTTCTTCCAGAATGGTCCTGTATTTGGCTCCATCCATCTTCCCATCAATTTTAACCATCTTCCCTGTCCCTGCTAAAGAAAAGCAGGCCCAAACCATGATGCTGCCACCACCATGTTTGACAGTGGGGATGGTGTGTTCAGGGTGATGGGCTGTGTTGCTTTTACGCCAGACATAACGTTTTGCATTGTTGCCAAAAAGTTCAATTTTGGTTTCATCTGACCAGAGCACCTTCTTCCACATGTTTGGTGTGTCTCCCAGGTGGCTTGTGGCAAACTTTAAACGACACTTTTTATGGATATCTTTAAGAAATGACTTTCTTCTTGCCACTCTTCCATAAAGGCCAGATTTGTGCAATATACGACTGATTGTTGTCCTATGGACAGAGTCTCCCACCTCAGCTGCAGATCTCTGCAGTTCATCCAGAGTGATCATGGGCCTCTTGGCTGCATCTCTGATCAGTCTTCTCCTTGTATGAGCTGAAAGTTTAGAGGGACGGCCAGGTCTTGGTAGATTTGCAGTGGTCTGATACTCCTTCCATTTCAATATTGTCGCTTGCACAGTGCTCCTTGGGAAGTTTAAAGCTTGGGAAATCTTTTTGTATCCAAATCCGGCTTTAAACTTCTTCACAACAGTATCTCGGACCTGCCTGGTGTGTTCCTTGTTCTTCATGATGCTCTCTGCGCTTTTAACGGACCTCTGAGACTATCACAGTGCAGGTGCATTTATACTGGAGACTTGATTACACACAGGTGGATTGTATTTATCATCATTAGTCATTTAGGTCAACATTGGATCATTCAGAGATCCTCACTGAACTTCTGGAGAGAGTTTGCTGCACTGAAAGTAAAGGGGCTGAATAATTTTGCACGCCCAATTTTTCAGTTTTTGATTTGTTAAAAAAGTTTGAAATATCCAATAAATGTCGTTCCACTTCATGATTGTGTCCCACTTGTTGTTGATTCTTCACAAAAAAATACAGTTTTATATCTTTATGTTTGAAGCCTGAAATGTGGCAAAAGGTCGCAAAGTTCAAGGGGGCCGAATACTTTCGCAAGGCACTGTACCTACTAATCTGTGATGATAAGAGGCCTGTCATTTCTCAGAGGCCCTGTCTCCTCCATGTCCTGTTCTGTTCATCAGATAAACCTTCACGTAGGGGCGGTTCTCAGAGGCCCTGTCTCCTCCATGTCCTGTTCTGTTCATCAGATAAACCTTCACGTAGGGGCGGTTCTCAGAGGCCCTGTCTCCTCCATGTCCTGTTCTGTTCATCAGATAAACCTTCACGTAGGGGCGGTTCTCAGAGGCCCTGTCTCCTCCATGTCCTGTTCTGTTCATCAGATAAACCTTCACGTAGGGGCGGTTCTCAGAGGCCCTGTCTCCTCCATGTCCTGTTCTGTTCAGCAGATAAACCTTCACGTAGGGGCGGTTCTCAGAGGCCCTGTCTCCTCCATGTCCTGTTCTGTTCAGCAGATAAATCTTCACGTAGGGGCGGTTCTCAGAGGCCCTGTCTCCTCCATGTCCTGTTCTGTTCAGCAGATAAACCTTCACGTAGGGATGGTCTTTTGGAACGTAGTCTTGTCCAGACACAATGCAGCTGGATGGTCTCCATCCGTCCGGCAGGAATGAAGAATTGTTATTTGAGTGTTTCCTGTGTCGGTCCTCTCATTGGTGTTCCATACCACCATCTAGTGGTCCCACTCGCTCCCTACAACTACAATCCTGTCGTGTTCATTCTGAGGAAATGCTCACATGGTTCATGTAAAAGCAATAATTTATGATATTTCTCTGTCCGCTTTTGTATATTTGGTATTTAATCGAGGTTATGCATTCTATTCTACTAGGTACTGATTCATAGGTTTCCTGTTTCTTTCTTGCTTAATCGTGTGATGTGCATTTCTCCTTGAAACAGAAGCCAGGTGTGTGTGCTGATTATGGCATGAGGACTTTTGTTTTCACCTCATACACTGATTTTTATGGGCACCATGATGCTTTAATAAACATTTAGATTGTGTATTCAAGCCTCAGTTTTGGATGTATTCCTTGTTTTTTGTCTCTTCGTGTGGGGATTTCAATGACATGTCTGTGTTGGTTGAATAACCTCCCTCTGGGCTGATCTCTCTGTTCTCTATCACTCTCTCCCTCTCCTCTCCCCCTCCCTCTCCTCCTCTCTCCTCCTCTCTCCTCTCCTCTCCTCTCCTCTCCTCTCCTCTCCTCTCCTCTCCTCTCCTCTCCTCTCCATCTCCTCTCCTCTCCTCTCCCTCTCCTCCCTCTCCTCTCCTCTCCTCTCTCTCCTCTCCTCCTCTCCCTCTCCCCCTCCTCTCCCTCTCCCTCTCCCTCTCCTCTCCTCTCCTCTCCCTCTCCCTCTCCTCTCCCCTCCCTCTCCCTCTCCTCCCCCCCTTCCTCTCCCCTCTCCCTCTCCCTCTCCTCTCCCTCTCCCTCTCCCCTCCCTCTCCCTCTCCCTCTCCTCTCCTCTCCTCTCCTCCCCCCTTCCTCTCCTCTCCTCTCCTCTCCTCTCCTCTCCTCTCCTCTCCTCCCTGTAGAGCTGCCCAGTTCCTCAGGAAAATGTCAGAACCCTCGTCCATCCAGGAATCTCAGAACCTCCCCATGTTTCTGGCCAACCACAACAAGATCACTCAGGTAACACACACACCTGGCCAACCACAACAAGATCACTCAGGTAACACACACACCTGGCCAACCACAACAAGATCACTCAGGTAACACACACACCTGGCCAACCACAACAAGATCACTCAGGTAACACACACACCTGGCCAACCACAACAAGATCACTCAGGTAACACACACACCTGGCCAACCACAACAAGATCACTCAGGTAACACACACACCTGGCCAACCACAACAAGATCACTCAGGTAACACACACACCTGGCCAACCACAACAAGATCACTCAGGTAACACACACACCTGGCCAACTACAACAAGATCACTCAGGTAACACACACACCTGGTCAACCACAACAAGATCACTCAGGTTACACACGCACCTGGCCAACCACAACAAGATCACTCAGGTAACACACGCACCTGGCCAACCACAACAAGATCACTCAGGTAACACACACACCTGGCCAACCACAACAAGATCACTCAGGTAACACACGCACCTGGCCAACCACAACAAGATCACTCAGGTAACACACACACCTGGCCAACCACAACAAGATCACTCAGGTAACACACACACCTGGCCAACCACAACAAGATCACTCAGGTAACACACACACCTGGCCAACTACAACAAGATCACTCAGGTAACACACACACCTGGTCAACCACAACAAGATCACTCAGGTAACACACACACCTGGCCAACCACAACAAGATCACTCAGGTAACACACACCTGGCCAACCACAACAAGATCACTCTGGGACATTCTACTCCAAAATGCTAATTAAATGATGTTCTCTTTCTTTGAAACTCTAAATCAGTTTAATTGTTTCATTTGATCTCTTGATCTCCATGACATCACAAGCCAACGTTACTGTTTTTTAGCTCAAAATAATTACATACATATTTGAATAGGGTTGGCTACACTTCCAGTATTAATAGCTAGTAATAGATAGCTAGCTATACTAAACACAAATATAAACGCAACATGTAAAGTGTTGGTTCCATGTTTACTGAGCTGAAATAAAAGATCACAGAAATGTTCCGTACGCACAAAAAGCTTATTTCTCTCAAGTTTTGTGCAAAAATTAGTTTACATCCTTGTTAGTGAGCATTTCTACTTTGCCAAGATTATCCATCCAACTGACAGGTGTGGCATATGAAGAAGCTGATTAGACAGCATTATCATTACACAGATGCACTTTGTGCTGGGTACAACCAAAGGCCATTTTTAAATGTGCAGTTTTGTCACACAACACAATACCACAGGGGCCTGGCTCCCCAGTGGGTGGGCCTATGCCTTCCTAGTGGGTGGGCCTGGCTCTCCAGTGGGTGGGCCTATGCCTTCCTAGTGGGTGGGCCTGGCTCCCCAGTGGGTGGGCCTATGCCTTCCTAGTGGGTGGGCCTGGCTCCCCAGTGGGTGGGCCTATGCCTTCCTAGTGGGTGGGCCTGGCTCCCCAGTGGGTGGGTCTATGCCTTCCTAGTGGGTGGGCCTGGCTCCCCAGTGGGTGGGCCTATGCCTTCCTAGTGGGTGGGCCTGGCTCCCAGTGGGTGGGCCTCCCCTAGTGGGTGGGCCTGGCTCCCCAGTGGGTGGGCCTATGCCTTCCTAGTGGGTGGGCCTGGCTCCCAGTGGGTGGGCTATGCCTTCCTAGTGGGTGGGCCTGGCTCCCCAGTGGGTGGGCCTATGCCTTCCTAGTGGGTGGGCCTGGCTCCCCAGTGGGTGGGCCTATGCCTTCCTAGTGGGTGGGCCTGGCTCCCCAGTGGGTGGGCCTATGCCTTCCTAGTGGGTGGGCCTTCCTAGTGGGTGGGCCTGGCTCCCCAGTGGGTGGGCCTATGCCTTCCTAGTGGGTGGGCCTGGCTCCCAGTGGGTGGGCCTATGCCTTCCTAGTGGGTGGGCCTGGCTCCCCAGTGGGTGGGCCTATCCTTCCTAGTGGGTCCCAGGCCCACCCAAACCTGTCCCATGTCTGCCCCTGCCCAGTCATGTGAAATCCATAGATTAGGGCCTAATGTATTTATTATAATTGACTGATTATATTATATGAACTGTAACTTAGTGAAATTGTTGCTTGTTGCGTTTATATTTTTGTTCGGTGTAATTAACTTGGAGGTTTCTTGGCCGATCTGATTAAGATATGGAAGTTGTTTTAACTTGTTGCTCTGAACTTGAGGCAGAAATGTTTTATTTTATTATTAGCATTATATATATATTTTTTTGCGTCGCTGCACCAAATTAATATACGTGAAACACTGTGGCTGGTCTTTCTGGTGTGTTCCAACTCGACTGAGGAAACTGAAACACTGTGGTTGGTCGTTCTGCTGTGTTCCATCCCAACTCGACTGAGGAAACTGAAACACTGGCTGGTCGTTCTGGTGTGTTCCATCCCAACTCGACTGAGGAAACTGAAACACTGTGTTTGGTCGTTCTGGTGTGTTCCAACTCGACTGAGGAAACTGAAACACTGTGGCTGGTCGTTCTGGTGTGTTCCATCCCAACTCGACTGAGGAAACTGAAACACTGTGGTTGGTCGTTCTGGTGTGTTCCATCCCAACTCGACTAAGGAAACTGAAACACTGTGGTTGGTCGTTCTGGTGTGTTCCATCCCAACTCGACTAAGGAAACTGAAACACTGTGGTTGGTCGTTCTGGTGTGTTCCATCCCAACTCGACTAAGGAAACTGAAACACTGTGGTTGGTCGTTCTGGTGTGTTCCATCCCAACTCGACTGAGGAGACTGAAACACTGTGGTTGGTCGTTCTGGTGTGTTCCATCCCAACTCGACTAAGGAGACTGAAACACTGTGGTTGGTCGTTCTGGTGTGTTCCATCCCAACTCGACTAAGGAAACTGAAACACTGTGGTTGGTCGTTCTGGTGTGTTCCATCCCAACTCGACTGAGGAAACTGAAACACTGTGGCTGGTCGTTCTGGCGTGTTCCATCCCAACTCGACTGAGGAAACTGAAACACTGTGGTTGGTCGTTCTGGTGTGTTCCAACTCGACTGAGGAAACTGAAACACTGTGGCTGGTCTTTCTGGTGTGTTCCATCCCAACTCGACTGAGGAAACTGAAACACTGTGGTTGGTCTTTCTGGTGTGTTCCAACTCGACTGAGGAAACTGAAACACTGTGGTTGGTCTTTCTGGTGTGTTCCATCCCAACTCGACTGAGGAAACTGAAACACTGTGGTTGGTCTTTCTGGTGTGTTCCAACTCGACTGAGGAAACTGAAACACTGTGGCTGGTCGTTCTGGTGTGTTCCAACTCGACTGAGGAAACTGAAACACTGTGGCTGGTCTTTCTGGTGTGTTCCATCCCAACTCGACTGAGGAAACTGAAACACTGTGGCTGGTCTTTCTGGTGTGTTCCATCCCAACTCGACTGAGGAAACTGAAACACTGTGGCTGGTCTTTCTGGTGTGTTCCATCCCAACTCGACTGAGGAAACTGAAACACTGTGGTTGGTCTTTCTGGTGTGTTCCAACTCGACTGAGGAAACTGAAACACTGTGGTTGGTCTTTCTGGTGTGTTCCAACTCGACTGAGGAAACTGAAACACTGTGGCTGGTCTTTCTGGTGTGTTCCATCCCAACTCGACTGAGGAAACTGAAACACTGTGGCTGGTCTTTCTGGTGTGTTCCATCCCAACTCGACTGAGGAAACTGAAACACTGTGGTTGGTCTTTCTGGTGTGTTCCAACTCGACTGAGGAAACTGAAACACTGTGGCTGGTCTTTCTGGTGTGTTCCATCCCAACTCGACTGAGGAAACTGAAACACTGTGGTTGGTCTTTCTGGTGTGTTCCATCCCAACTCGACTGAGGAAACTGAAACACTGTGGTTGGTCGTTCTGGTGTGTTCCATCCCAACTCGACTGAGGAAACTGAAACACTGTGGCTGGTCGTTCTGGTGTGTTCCATCCCAACTCGACTGAGGAAACTGAAACACTGTGGTTGGTCGTTCTGGCGTGTTCCATCCCAACTCGACTGAGGAAACTGAAACACTGTGGCTGGTCTTTCTGGTGTGTTCCATCCCAACTCGACTGAGGAAACTGAAACACTGTGGCTGGTCGTTCTGGTGTGTTCCATCCCAACTCGACTGAGGAGACTGAAACACTGTGGTTGGTCGTTCTGGTGTGTTCCATCCCAACTCGACTGAGGAAACTGAAACACTGTGGCTGGTCGTTCTGGTGTGTTCCATCCCAACTCGACTGAGGAAACTGAAACACTGTGGCTGGTCTTTCTGGTGTGTTCCATCCCAACTCGACTGAGGAAACTGAAACACTGTGGCTGGTCTTTCTGGTGTGTTCCATCCCAACTCGACTGAGGAAACTGAAACACTGTGGTTGGTCTTTCTGGTGTGTTCCAACTCGACTGAGGAAACTGAAACACTGTGGCTGGTCGTTCTGGCGTGTTCCATCCCAACTCGACTAAGGAAACTGAAACACTGTGGTTGGTCTTTCTGGTGTGTTCCATCCCAACTCGACTGAGGAAACTGAAACACTGTGGCTGGTCGTTCTGGTGTGTTCCAACTCGACTGAGGAAACTGAAACACTGTGGCTGGTCGTTCTGCTGTGTTCCATCCCAACTCGACTGAGGAAACTGAAACACTGTGGCTGGTCGTTCTGGTGTGTTCCAACTCGACTGAGGAAACTGAAACACTGTGGCTGGTCTTTCTGGTGTGTTCCATCCCAACTCGACTGAGGAAACTGAAACACTGTGGTTGGTCGTTCTGGTGTGTTCCAACTCGACTGAGGAAACTGAAACACTGTGGTTGGTCGTTCTGGTGTGTTCCAACTCGACTGAGGAAACTGAAACACTGTGGTTGGTCTTTCTGGTGTGTTCCAACTCGACTGAGGAAACTGAAACACTGTGGTTGGTCGTTCTGGTGTGTTCCATCCCAACTCGACTGAGGAAACTGAAACACTGGCTGGTCGTTCTGGTGTGTTCCATCCCAACTCGACTGAGGAAACTGAAACACTGTGGTTGGTCGTTCTGGTGTGTTCCAACTCGACTGAGGAAACTGAAACACTGTGGCTGGTCGTTCTGGCGTGTTCCATCCCAACTCGACTGAGGAAACTGAAACACTGTGGCTGGTCGTTCTGGTGTGTTCCATCCCAACTCGACTGAGGAGACTGAAACACTGTGGTTGGTCGTTCTGGTGTGTTCCATCCCAACTCGACTGAGGAAACTGAAACACTGTGGTTGGTCGTTCTGGCGTGTTCCATCCCAACTCGACTGAGGAGACTGAAACACTGTGGTTGGTCGTTCTGGTGTGTTCCAACTCGACTGAGGAAACTGAAACACTGTGGTTGGTCTTTCTGGTGTGTTCCATCCCAACTCGACTGAGGAAACTGAAACACTGTGGTTGGTCGTTCTGGCGTGTTCCATCCCAACTCGACTGAGGAGACTGAAACACTGTGGCTGGTCTTTCTGGTGTGTTCCATCCCAACTCAACTGAGGAAACTGAAACACTGTGGCTGGTCGTTCTGGTGTGTTCCATCCCAACTCGACTGAGGAAACTGAAACACTGTGTTTGGTCGTTCTGGTGTGTTCCATCCCAACTCGACTGAGGAAACTGAAACACTGTGGTTGGTCGTTCTGGTGTGTTCCATCCCAACTCGACTGAGGAGACTGAAACACTGTGGCTGGTCGTTCTGGTGTGTTCCATCCCAACTCGACTAAGGAAACTGAAACACTGTGGCTGGTCGTTCTGGTGTGTTCCATCCCAACTCGACTGAGGAAACTGAAACACTGTGGTTGGTCGTTCTGGTGTGTTCCAACTCGACTGAGGAAACTGAAACACTGTGGCTGGTCGTTCTGGTGTGTTCCATCCCAACTCGACTGAGGAAACTGAAACACTGTGGTTGGTCGTTCTGGTGTGTTTCAACTGAGGAAACTGAAACACTGTGGTTGGTCGTTCTGGTGTGTTCCATCCCAACTCGACTGAGGAAACTGAAACACTGTGGCTGGTCGTTCTGGCGTGTTCCATCCCAACTCGACTGAGGAAACTGAAACACTGTGGTTGGTCGTTCTGGCGTGTTCCATCCCAACTCGACTGAGGAGACTGAAACACTGTGGCTGGTCTTTCTGGTGTGTTCCATCCCAACTCGACTGAGGAAACTGAAACACTGTGGTTGGTCGTTCTGGTGTGTTCCAACTCGACTGAGGAAACTGAAACACTGTGGCTGGTCGTTCTGGTGTGTTCCATCCCAACTCGACTGAGGAAACTGAAACACTGTGGTTGGTCGTTCTGGTGTCCATCCCAACTCGACTGAGGAAACTGAAACACTGTGGCTGGTCGTTCTGGTGTGTTCCAACTCGACTGAGGAAACTGAAACACTGTGGTTGGTCGTTCTGGTGTGTTCCATCCCAACTCGACTGAGGAAACTGAAACACTGTGGCTGGTCGTTCTGGCGTGTTCCATCCCAACTCGACTGAGGAAACTGAAACACTGTGGTTGGTCGTTCTGGCGTGTTCCATCCCAACTCGACTGAGGAAACTGAAACACTGTGGTTGGTCGTTCTGGTGTGTTTCAACTCGACTGAGGAAACTGAAACACTGTGGTTGGTCGTTCTGGCGTGTTCCATCCCAACTCGACTGAGGAAACTGAAACACTGTGGTTGGTCGTTCTGGCGTGTTCCATCCCAACTCGACTGAGGAAACTGAAACACTGTGGTTGGTCGTTCTGGCGTGTTCCATCCCAACTCGACTGAGGAAACTGAAACACTGTGGCTGGTCGTTCTGGTGTGTTCCAACTCGACTGAGGAAACTGAAACACTGTGGTTGGTCGTTCTGGTGTGTTCCATCCCAACTCGACTGAGGAAACTGAAACACTGTGGCTGGTCGTTCTGGCGTGTTCCATCCCAACTCGACTGAGGAAACTGAAACACTGTGGTTGGTCGTTCTGGTGTGTTCCAACTCGACTGAGGAAACTGAAACACTGTGGCTGGTCGTTCTGGTGTGTTCCATCCCAACTCGACTGAGGAAACTGAAACACTGTGGTTGGTCGTTCTGGTGTGTTTCAACTGAGGAAACTGAAACACTGTGGCTGGTCGTTCTGGTGTGTTCCAACTCGACTGAGGAAACTGAAACACTGTGGTTGGTCGTTCTGGTGTGTTCCATCCCAACTCGACTGAGGAAACTGAAACACTGTGGCTGGTCGTTCTGGCGTGTTCCATCCCAACTCGACTGAGGAAACTGAAACACTGTGGTTGGTCGTTCTGGCGTGTTCCATCCCAACTCGACTGAGGAAACTGAAACACTGTGGTTGGTCGTTCTGGCGTGTTCCATCCCAACTCGACTGAGGAGACTGAAACACTGTGGCTGGTCGTTCTGGCGTGTTCCATCCCAACTCGACTGAGGAAACTGAAACACTGTGGTTGGTCGTTCTGGTGTGTTCCATCCCAACTCGACTGAGGAGACTGAAACACTGTGGCTGGTCTTTCTGGCGTGTTCCATCCCAACTCGACTGAGGAAACTGAAACACTGTGGCTGGTCGTTCTGGTGTGTTCCAACTCGACTGAGGAAACTGAAACACTGTGGTTGGTCGTTCTGGTGTGTTCCATCCCAACTCGACTGAGGAAACTGAAACACTGTGGTTGGTCGTTCTGGTGTGTTCCATCCCAACTCGACTGAGGAAACTGAAACACTGTGGTTGGTCGTTCTGGTGTGTTCCATCCCAACTCGACTGAGGAAACTGAAACACTGTGGTTGGTCGTTCTGGTGTGTTCCATCCCAACTCGACTGAGGAAACTGAAACACTGTGGCTGGTCGTTCTGGTGTGTTCCATCCCAACTCGACTGAGGAAACTGAAACACTGTGGCTGGTCGTTCTGGCGTGTTCCATCCCAACTCGACTGAGGAAACTGAAACACTGTGGTTGGTCGTTCTGGCGTGTTCCATCCCAACTCGACTGAGGAAACTGAAACACTGTGGTTGGTCGTTCTGGTGTGTTTCAACTGAGGAAACTGAAACACTGTGGCTGGTCGTTCTGGTGTGTTCCAACTCGACTGAGGAAACTGAAACACTGTGGTTGGTCGTTCTGGTGTGTTCCATCCCAACTCGACTGAGGAAACTGAAACACTGTGGTTGGTCGTTCTGGTGTGTTTCAACTGAGGAAACTGAAACACTGTGGTTGGTCGTTCTGGTGTGTTCCATCCCAACTCGACTGAGGAAACTGAAACACTGTGGCTGGTCGTTCTGGCGTGTTCCATCCCAACTCGACTGAGGAAACTGAAACACTGTGTTTGGTCGTTCTGGTGTGTTCCATCCCAATATTTAAAGTATAGTAAAAAGGCAGGCGTACATTCTCTCTTTATTTGAAAACGTAACACCGGGGAAAAACAAAGAACACGAACCGAACGTAAAGCTAGTCGTGCAACAAACAAAGACAAGATCCCACAAAACCCAAAAGGAAACTGACAACTTATATCTGATTCCCAATCAGAGACAACGATAGACCGCTGCCTCCGATTGGGAATCAAACACACCAACATAGAAACAGAAAACCTACAAGGCCCACCCTAATCACATCCTGACCTAACCAAATAGAGAAATAAAAAGGCTCTCTAAGGTCAGGGCGTGACTCCTAGAGGGTAGCAAAGTCATTCCGCTACCCAAGAATAGTAAAGCCCCCTTTACTTGCTCCAATAGCCGACCAATCAGCCTGTTACTAACCCTTAGTAAACTTCTGGAAAAATTTTTGACCAGATACAATGCTATTTTACAGTAAACAAATTAACAGACTTTCAGCACGCTTATAGGGAAGGACATTCAATAAGCACAGCACTTACACAAATTACAGATGATTGGCTGAAAGAAATTGATACAAATATTGTGGGAGCTGTTTTGTTAGACCGTGCGGCTTTTGACATTACCGATCATAGTCTTCTGCTAGAAAAACGTATGTGTTATGGCTTTACACCCCCTGCTATATCGTGGATTGAGAGTTACCTGTCAGAACACAGAGGGTGTTCTTTAATGGAGGCCTCTCCAACATAATCCGGGTAGAATCCGGGATTCCCCAGGGCAGCTATCTAGGCCCCTTACTTTTTTCTATTTTCACTAATGACCTTCCACTAGCACTGAGTAAAGACAGTGTGTCTATGTTTGCGGATGGCTCAACACTATACACGCCAGCTACTACAGCAAGTAAAATCACTGCTATACTTAACAAAGAGCTGCAGTCAGTTTCAGAAGGTAATAAGAGTCCTAAATATTTCAAAAACTAAAAGCATTGTATTTGAGACAAATCATTCACTAAACCTAATCTAAATCTTGTAATGAATAATGTGGAAATTGAACAAGTTGAGGTGCCTAAACTGCGTGGTGTAACCCTGGATTGTAAACTGTCATGGTCAAAACAAATTGATACAATAGTATTTAGTCTGCACATTGCTAAGATGGGGGAGGTATGTATGTAATAAAGCGCTGCTCTACTATCATGACATCGCTATCAACAAAATAAGTCCTACAGGCCCTAGTTTTATCACACCTGGACTACTGCCTAGTCATATGGTTTCACAGAGGGCATTCGATATATTACAGTTGGCCCAGAACAGAGCAGTACGGGCCATTAACTCTTTTCCCTCTGAAATCGAATTAATTAATAGATTTTCTGACTGATGCATGCTACATTTGGATTAGTTTGGGGTCTGCGGACCGATGCATTCATATCTTAAACATTTGAATCAGGGACCGATGAGTATCGGTGAACTATTACATCCCTTCAAAACACTATCCATTAGCTTGTGGTACTCTTATTCATTATGTTCAGTGGATAACTTCTGTGACATTGTAAAGTAAAACAGTGTGAACTAGGCCACCATGGAGCCTCAGTAACTTCCATTAGTATGCACAGCAGGGCCAAATAATCCTGACATAGTAATCATGAATAACGTTTTCCCTGCTGGCCCTCTTGTGGGAGAGCGGACAGACCTTTCTGTCTGCTCATTTTCACTTTTAGAATGCCACAATCCTAATTACAAAAAAAGCTCCGTCGGATATGGCCCTTCCGCATCTAATGGAAGGAAGAGTAGCTGCTGCCTTGACAGGAACTAATGGGATCCATAATAAACACCAGGAAGAGTAGCTGCTGCCTTGACAGGAACTAGTGGGATCCATAATAAACCCCAGGAAGAGTAGCTGCTGCCTTGACAGGAACTAATGTGATCTGCCTTGGCAGGAACTAGTGGGGATCCATAATAAACCCCAGGAAGAGTAGCTGCTGCCTTGACAGGAACTAATGGGATCCATAATAAACCCCAGGAAGAGTAGCTGCTGCCTTGACAGGAACTAATGGGATCCATAACAAACCCCAGGAAGAGTAGCTGCTGCCTTGACAGGAACTAATGGGGATCCATAATAAACCCCAGGAAGAGTAGCTGCTGCCTTGACAGGAACTAATGGCATCCATAACAAACCCCAGGAAGAGTAGCTGCTGCATTGACAGGAACTAATGGGATCCATAATAAACCCCAGGAAGAGTAGCTGCTGCCTTGACAGGAACTAATGGGGATCCATAATAAACCCCAGGAAGAGTAGCTGCTGCCTTGGCAGGAACTAATGGGGATCCATAATAAACCCCAGGAAGAGTAGCTGCTGCCTTGACAGGAACTAATGGGATCCATAATAAACCCCAGGAAGAGTAGCTGCTGCCTTGACAGGAACTAATGGGGATCCATAATAAACCCCAGGAAGAGTAGCTGCTGCCTTGGCAGGAACTAATGGGGATCCATAATAAACCCCAGGAAGAGTAGCTGCTGCCTTGGCAGGAACTAATGGGGATCCATAACAAACCCCAGGAAGAGTAGCTGCTGCCTTGACAGGAACTAATGGGATCCATAACAAACCCCAGGAAGAGTAGCTGCTGCCTTGACAGGAACTAATGGGGATCCATAATAAACCCCAGGAAGAGTAGCTGCTGCCTTGACAGGAACTAATGGGGATACGTAATATATAATACTGAAGTCATCTAAACATCTCACTCTGTCTCTCTCTCTGTCTCTCTCTGTCTCTCTGTCTCTCTCTCTCTCTCTCTCTCTCTCTGTCTCTGTCTCTCTCTCTGTCTCTGTCTCTCTCTCTGTCTCTGTCTCTCTTTCTCTGTCTCTTTCTCTCTCTGTCTCTGTCTCCAGTCTCTGCAGCAGCAGTTGGAGGTGATTAACGGCCACGATGAGCTGCTGGCTGACATAGTCAACCTGTGTGTTGATTACTATGAGAACAGGATGTACCTGACACCCAACGAGAAACACATGCTGCTCAAGGTACGCTACCGTCTGGCTGGCATGCTGGGCCGCGTTCCAAACGTCCCTATTCAAATCAAATCAAATTGATTTATATAGCCCTTCGTACATCAGCTGATATCTCAAAGTGCTGTACAGAAACCCAGCCTAAAACCCCAAACAGCAAGCAATGCAGGTGTAGAAGCACGGTGGCTAGGAAAAACTCCCTATAAAGGCCAAAACCTAGGAAGAAACCTAGAGAGGAACCAGGCTATGTGGGGTGGCCAGTCCTCTTCTGGCTGTGCCGGGTGGAGATTATGACAGTCAGGTGGACTGGGGACAGCAAGGAGTCATCATGTCAGGTAGTCCTGGGGCATGGTCCTCCGAGAGAGAGAAAGAAAGAGAGAGAGAGAATTAGAGAACGCACACTTAGATTCACACAGGACACCGAATAGGACGGAGAAGTACTCCAGATATAACAAACTGACAAACTGACCCTAGCCCCCGACACATAAACTACTGCAGCATAAATACTGGAGGCTGAGACAGGAGGGGTCAGGAGACACTGTGGCCCCATCCGAGGACACCCCCAGACAGGGCCAAACAGGAAGGATATAACCCCACCCACTTTGCCAAAGCACAGCCCCCACACCACACCATTCCCTATATAGTGCACTACTTATGACCAGGGCCCTATTCCCTATATAGTGCACTACTTTAGACCAGAGCCTATAGGGAATAAGGTGCCATTTAGTATATTGGATAACATCTATTAGTATTAATTATGTTCAATGTGTCTGTACCTGTCTGTTACCTCTAGGTGATGGGGTTTAGTCTGTACCTGTCTGTTACCTCTAGGTGATGGGGTTTGGTCTGTACCTGTCTGTTACCTCTAGGTGATGGGGTTTGGTCTGTACCTGTCTGTTACCTCTAGGTGATGGGGTTTGGTCTGTACCTGTCTGTTACCTCTAGGTGATGGGGTTTGGTCTGTACCTGTCTGTTACCTCTAGGTGATGGGGTTTGGTCTGTACCTGTCTGTTACCTCTAGGTGATGGGGTTTGGTCTGTACCTGTCTGTTACCTCTAGGTGATGGGGTTTGGTCTGTACCTGTCTGTTACCTCTAGGTGATGGGGTTTGGTCTGTACCTGTCTGTTACCTCTAGGTGATGGGGTTTAGTCTGTACCTGTCTGTTACCTCTAGGTGATGGGGTTTAGTCTGTACCTGTCTGTTACCTCTAGGTGATGGGGTTTGGTCTGTACCTGTCTGTTACCTCTAGGTGATGGGGTTAGGTCTGTACCTGTCTGTTACCTCTAGGTGATGGGGTTTGGTCTGTACCTGTCTGTTACCTCTAGGTGATGGGGTTTGGTCTGTACCTGTCTGTTACCTCTAGGTGATGGGGTTTGGTCTGTACCTGTCTGTTACCTCTAGGTGATGGGGTTTGGTCTGTACCTGTCTGTTACCTCTAGGTGATGGGGTTTGGTCTGTACCTGTCTGTTACCTCTAGGTGATGGGGTTTAGTCTGTACCTGTCTGTTACCTCTAGGTGATGGGGTTTGGTCTGTACCTGTCTGATACCTCTAGGTGATGGGGTTTGGTCTGTACCTGTCTGTTACCTCTAGGTGATGGGGCTTGGTCTGTACCTGTCTGTTACCTCTAGGTGATGGGGTTTAGTCTGTACCTGTCTGTTACCTCTAGGTGATGGGGTTTGGTCTGTACCTGTGATGGGGTTTGGTCTGTTACCTCTAGGTGATGGGGTTTGGTCTGTACCTGTCTGTTACCTCTAGGTGATGGGGTTTGGTCTGTACCTGTCTGTTACCTCTAGGTGATGGGGTTTGGTCTGTACCTGTCTGTTACCTCTAGGTGATGGGGTTTGGTCTGTACCTGTCTGTTACCTCTAGGTGATGGGGTTTGGTCTGTACCTGATGGATGGCAGTAACAGCAACATCTACAAAATGGACACCAAGAAGAGGATCAACCTGATCAAGATTGACAAGTTCTTCAAGGTGATAGTTTGAGACATATTGATGATGCTGTATGTGTGTGGGTGTTTATCGTTTTGCAGAGTTGTACGTTCTCTAAAAGAAAAGTTTAATGTTGAGACTGGGATGGTCTGAAATGGCTCTGACTAATTGACTGGTCTTCATGTATCTGTCCCCAACAGCAACTGCAGGTGGTGCCTCTGTTTGGTGACATGCAGATTGAGCTGTCCAGGTACATCAAGACAAGCGCACACTTTGAAGAGAACAAGAACAGGTGAGGCCTTATCCCTCTATTCCTCCACCTCATCTTTCCTCTCTCTATCCTCATCTCTCCTCTCTCTTCTCCATCCACCTCCTCATCTCTCTTCTCTCCTCTCTCTTCTCCATCCACCTCCTCATCTCTCTTCTCTATTTCTTTCTCTCCTCTCTCTCCTCTCAATCATCATCTCTCCTCTCTATCCTTATCTCTTCTCTCTCTCTTCTCTCTCTCTTCTCTCTCTCCTCTCTCTCCTCTCTCAATCCTCATCTCTTCTCTCTCTATCCTCATCTCTTCTCTCTCGCTTCTCTCCTCTCTCTATCCTCATCTCTTCTCTCTCCCTTCTCTCTCTCTCCTCTCTCCATCCTCATCTCTCTCCTCTCTCTTCTCCATCCACCTCGTCTCATCTCTCTCTCCTCCCCGTTCCCAGGTGGTCATGTACCTCAACAGGCAGCAGTCCTCAGTATAATATCTGTGAGCAGATGGTTCAGATCAGGGAAGACCACATGAGGTTCATCTCTGAGCTGGCTCGCTACAGCAACAGTGAGGTGAGCACCTAGCAACACACCTAGTCCTGTCTCAATCTCTACACCAAACACACCTAGTCCTGTCTCAATCTCTACACCAAACACAACTAACACAACTAGTCCTGTCTCAATCTCTACACCAAACACACCTAGTCCTGTCTCAATCTCTACACCAAACACACCTAGTCCTGTCTCAATCTCTACACCAAACACACCTAGTCCTGTCTCAATCTCTACACCAAACACACCTAGTCCTGTCTCAATCTCTACACCAAACACACCTAGTCCTGTCTCAATCTCTACACCAAACACACCTAGTCCTGTCTCAATCTCTACACCAAACACACCTAGTCCTGTCTCAATCTCTACACCAAACACAACTAACACAACTAGTCCTGTCTCAATCTCTACACCAAACACACCTAGTCCTGTCTCAATCTCTACACCAAACACAACTAGTCCTGTCTCAATCTCTACACCAACCACAACTAGTCCTGTCTCAATCTCTACACCAAACACACCTAGTCCTGTCTCAATCTCTACACCAAACACACCTGTCTCAATCTCTACACCAAACACACCTAGTCCTGTCTCAATCTCTACACCAAACACAACTAACACAACTAGTCCTGTCTCAATCTCTACACCAAACACACCTAGTCCTGTCTCAATCTCTACACCAAACACACCTAGTCCTGTCTCAATCTCTACACCAAACACAACTAGTCCTGTCTCAATCTCTACACCAAACACACTACCTGTCTCAATCTCAAAAACACACCTAGTCCTGTCATACACCAAACACAACTAGTCCTCTACACCAAACACACCTAGTCCTGTCTCAATCTCTACACCAAACACACCTAGTCCTGTCTCAATCTCTACACCAAACACACCTAGTCCTGTCTCAATCTCTACACCAAACACAACTAGTCCTGTCTCAATCTCTACACCAAACACACCTAGTCCTGTCTCAATCTCTACACCAAACACACCTAGTCCTGTCTCAATCTCTACACCAAACACACCTAGTCCTGTCTCAATCTCTACACCAAACACACCTAGTCCTGTCATAATTTCTACACCAAACACACCTAGTCCTGTCTCAATCTCTACACCAAACACAGTCCTGTCTCAATCTCTAGTCCTGTCTCAATCTCTACACCAAACACACCTAGTCCTGTCTCAATCTCTACACAAACAAACACACACTAGTCCTGTCTCAATCTCTACACCAAACACACCTAGTCCTGTCTCAATCTCTACACCAAACACACACCAAACTAGTCCTGTCTCAATCTCTACACCAAACACACCTAGTCCTGTCTCAATCTCTACACCAAACACACCTAGTCCTGTCTCAATCTCTACACCAAACACACCTAGTCCTGTCTCAATCTCTACACCAAACACACCTAGTCCTGTCTCAATCTCTACACCAAACACACCTAGTCCTGTCTCAATCTCTACACCAAACACACCTAGTCCTGTCTCAATCTCTACACCAAACACACCTAGTCCTGTCACTACACCAAACACACCTAGTCCTGTCTCAATCTCTACACCAAACACACCTAGTCCTGTCTCAATCTCTACACCAAACACACCTAGTCCTGTCTCAATCTCTACACCAAACACAGTCCTGTCTCAATCTCTACACCAAACACAACTAGTCCTGTCTCAATCTCTACACCAAACACACCTAGTCCTGTCTCAATCTCTACACCAAACACACCTAGTCCTGTCTCAATCTCTACACCAAACACACCTAGTCCTGTCTCAATCTCTACACCAAACACACCTAGTCCTGTCTCAATCTCTACACCAAACACACCTAGTCCTGTCTCAATCTCTACACCAAACACACCTAGTCCTGTCTCAATCTCTACACCAAACACACCTAGTCCTGTCTCAATCTCTACACCAAACACACCTAGTCCTGTCTCACACACCAAACACACCTAGTCCTGTCTCAATCTCTACACCAAACACACCTAGTCCTGTCTCAATCTCTACACCAAACACACCTAGTCCTGTCTCAATCACACCAAACACACCTAGTCCTGTCTCAATCTCTACACCAAACACACCTAGTCCTGTCTCAATCTCTACACCAAACACACCTAGTCCTGTCTCAATCTCTACACCAAACACACCTAGTCCTGTCTCAATCTCTACACCAAACACACCTAGTCCTGTCTCAATCTCTACACCAAACACACCTAGTCCTGTCTCAATCTCTACACCAAACACACCTAGTCCTGTCTCAATCTCTACACCAAACACACCTAGTCCTGTCTCAATCTCTACACAAACACACCTAGTCCTGTCTCAATCTCTACACCAAACACACCTAGTCCTGTCTCAATCTCTACACCAAACACACCTAGTCCTGTCTCAATCTCTACACCAAACACACCTAGTCCTGTCTCAATCTCTACACCAAACACACCTAGTCCTGTCTCAATCTCTACACCAAACACACCTAGTCCTGTCTCAATCTCTACACCAAACACACCTAGTCCTGTCTCAATCTCTACACCAAACACACCTAGTCCTGTCTCAATCTCTACACCAAACACACCTAGTCCTGTCTCAATCTCTACACCAAACACACCTAGTCCTGTCTCAATCTCTACACCAAACACACCTAGTCCTGTCTCAATCTCTACACCAAACATACCTAGTCCTGTCTCAATCTCTACACCAAACACACCTAGTCCTGTCTCAATCTCTACACCAAACACACTAGTCCTGTCTCAGTCCTGTCTCAATCTCTACACCAAACACACCTAGTCCTGTCTCAGTCTCTACACCAAACACACCTAGTCCTGTCTCAATCTCTACACCAAACACACCTAGTCCTGTCTCAATCTCTACACCAAACACACCTAGTCCTGTCTCAATCTCTACACCAAACACACCTAGTCCTGTCTCAATCTCCTACACCAAACACACCTAGTCCTGTCTCAATCTCTACACCAAACACACCTAGTCCTGTCTCAATCTCTACACCAAACACACCTAGTCCTGTCTCAATCTCTACACCAAACACACCTAGTCCTGTCTCAATCTCTACACCAAACACAACTAGTCCTGTCTCAATCTCTACACCAAACACACCTAGTCCTAGTCCTGTCTCAATCTCTACACCAAACACACCTAGTCCTGTCTCAATCTCTACACCAAACACACCTAGTCCTGTCTCAATCTCTACACCAAACACACCTAGTCCTGTCTCAATCTCTACACCAAACACACCTAGTCCTGTCTCAATCTCTACACCAAACTAAACTAGTCCTGTCACTCAAAACACACCTAGTCCTGTCTCAATCTCTACACCAAACACACCTAGTCCTGTCTCAATCTCTACACCACATACCTAGTCCTGTCTCAATCTCTACACCAACCACAACTAACACACCTAGTCCTGTCTCAATCTCTACACCAAACACAACTAGTCCTGTCTCAATCTCTACACCAAACACACCTAGTCCTGTCTCAATCTCTACACCAAACACACCTAGTCCTGTCTCAATCTCTACACCAAACACAACTAGTCCTGTCTCAATCTCTACACCAAACACACCTAGTCCTGTCTCAATCTCTACACCAAACACACCTAGTCCTGTCTCAATCTCTACACCAACCACAACTAACACACCTAGTCCTGTCTCAATCTCTACACCAAACACACCTAGTCCTGTCTCAATCTCTACACCAAACACACCTAGTCCTGTCTCAATCTCTACACCAAACACACCTAGTCCTGTCTCAATCTCTACACCAAACATACCTAGTCCTGTCTCAATCTCTACACCAAACACAACTAGTCCTGTCTCAATCTCTACACCAAACACACCTAGTCCTGTCTCAATCTCTACACCAAACACACCTAGTCCTGTCTCAATCTCTACACCAAACAGTCCTGTCTCACCTAGTCCTGTCTCAATCTCTACACCAAACACACCTAGTCCTGTCTCAATCTCTACACCAAACACACCTAGTCCTGTCTCAATCTCTACACCAAACACACCTAGTCCTGTCTCAATCTCTACACCAAACACACCTAGTCCTGTCTCAATCTCTACACCAAACACACCTAGTCCTGTCTCAATCTCTACACCAAACACACCTAGTCCTGTCTCAATCTCTACACCAAACACACCTAGTCCTGTCTCAATCTCTACACCAAACACACCTAGTCCTGTCTCAATCTCTACACCAAACATACCTAGTCCTGTCTCAAACACAAACACACTAGTCCTGTCTCAATCTCTACACCAAACACACCTAGTCCTGTCTCAATCTCTACACCAAACACACCTAGTCCTGTCTCAATCTCTACACCAAACACACCTAGTCCTGTCTCAATCTCTACACCAAACACACCTAGTCCTGTCTCAATCTCTACACCAAACACACCTAGTCCTGTCTCAATCTCTACACCAAACACACCTAGTCCTGTCTCAATCTCTACACCAAACACACCTAGTCCTGTCTCAATCTCTACACCAAACACACCTAGTCCTGTCTCAATCTCTACACCAAACACACCTAGTCCTGTCTCAATCTCTACACCAAACATACCTAGTCCTGTCAATCAACCAAACACACCTAGTCCTCTACACCAAACACACCTAGTCCTGTCTCAATCTCTACACCAAACACACCTAGTCCTGTCTCAATCTCTACACCAAACACACCACACCTAGTCCTGTCTCAATCTCTACACCAAACACACCTAGTCCTGTCTCAATCTCTACACCAAACACACCTAGTCCTGTCTCAATCTCTACACCAAACACACCTAGTCCTGTCTCAATCTCTACACCAAACACACCTAGTCCTGTCTCAGTCTCTACACCAAACACACCTAGTCCTGTCTCAATCACACCAAACACACCTAGTCCTGTCTCAATCTCTACACCAAACACACCTAGTCCTGTCTCAATCTCTACACCAAACACACCTAGTCCTGTCTCAATCTCTACACCAAACACACCTAGTCCTGTCTCAATCTCTACACCAAACACACCTAGTCCTGTCTCAATCTCTACACCAAACACACCTAGTCCTGTCTCAATCTCTACACCAAACACACCTAGTCCTGTCTCAATCTCTACACCAAACACACCTAGTCCTGTCTCAATCTCTACACCAAACACACCTAGTCCTGTCTCAATCTCTACACCAAACACACCTAGTCCTGTCTCAATCTCTACACCAAACACACCTAGTCCTGTCTCAATCTCTACACCAAACACACCTAGTCCTGTCTCAATCTCTACACCAAACACACCTAGTCCTGTCTCAATCTCTACACCAAACACACCTAGTCCTGTCTCAATCTCTACACCAAACACACCTAGTCCTGTCTCAATCTCTACACCAAACACACCTAGTCCTGTCTCAATCTCTACACCAAACACACCTAGTCCTGTCTCAGTCTCTACACCAAACACACCTAGTCCTGTCTCAATCTCTACACCAAACACAACTAGTCCTGTCTCAATCTCTACACCAAACACACCTAGTCCTGTCTCAATCTCTACACCAAACACACCTAGTCCTGTCTCAACACCAAACATCTCTACACCAAACACACCTAGTCCTGTCTCAATCTCTACACCAAACACACCTAGTCCTGTCTCAATCTCTACACCAAACACACCTAGTCCTGTCTCAATCTCTACACCAAACACACCTAGTCCTGTCTCAATCTCTACACCAAACACACCTAGTCCTGTCTCAATCTCTACACCAAACACACCTAGTCCTGTCTCAATCTCTACACCAAACACACCTAGTCCTGTCTCACTGTAGTCCTGTCTCAATCTCTACACCAAACACACCTAGTCCTGTCTCAATCTCTACACCAAACACACCTAGTCCTGTCTCAATCTCTACACCAAACACACCTAGTCCTGTCTCAATCTCTACACCAAACACACCTAGTCCTGTCTCAATCTCTACACCAAACACACCTAGTCCTGTCTCAATCTCTACACCAAACACACCTAGTCCTGTCTCAATCTCTACACCAAACACACCTAGTCCTGTCTCAATCTCTACACCAAACACACCTAGTCCTGTCTCAATCTCTACACCAAACACACCTAGTCCTGTCTCAATCTCTACACCAAACACACCTAGTCCTGTCTCAATCTCTACACCAAACACACCTAGTCCTGTCTCAATCTCTACACCAAACACACCTAGTCCTGTCTCAATCTCTACACCAAACACACCTAGTCCTGTCTCAATCTCTACACCAAACACACCTAGTCCTGTCTCAATCTCTACACCAAACACACCTAGTCCTGTCTCAATCTCTACACCAAACACACCTAGTCCTGTCTCAATCTCTACACCAAACACACCTAGTCCTGTCTCAATCTCTACACCAAACATACCTAGTCCTGTCTCAATCTCTACACCAAACACACCTAGTCCTGTCTCAATCTCTACACCAAACACACCTAGTCCTGTCTCAATCTCTACACCAAACATACCTAGTCCTGTCTCAATCTCTACACCAAACACAACTAGTCCTGTCTCAATCTCTACACCAAACACAACTAGTCCTGTCTCAATCTCTACACCAAACATACCTAGTCCTGTCTCAATCTCTACACCAAACACACCTAGTCCTGTCTCAATCTCTACACCAAACACACCTAGTCCTGTCTCAATCTCTACACCAAACACACCTAGTCCTGTCTCAATCTCTACACCAAACACACCTAGTCCTGTCTCAATCTCTACACCAAACACACCTAGTCCTGTCTCAATCTCTACACCAAACACACCTAGTCCTGTCTCACCAAACATACCTAGTCCTCTACACCAAACACACCTAGTCCTGTCTCAATCTCTACACCAAACACACCTAGTCCTGTCTCAATCTCTACACCAAACACACCTAGTCCTGTCTCAATCTCTACACCAAACACACCTAGTCCTGTCTCAATCTCTACACCAAACAACACCTAGTCCTGTCTCAATCTCTACACCAAACACACCTAGTCCTGTCTCAATCTCTACACCAAACACACCTAGTCCTGTCTCAATCTCTACACCAAACACACCTAGTCCTGTCTCAATCTCTACACCAAACACACCATACCTAGTCCTGTCTCAATCTCTACACCAAACACAACTAGTCCTGTCTCAATCTCTACACCAAACACACCTAGTCCTGTCTCAATCTCTACACCAAACACACCTAGTCCTGTCTCAATCTCTACACCAAACACACCTAGTCCTGTCTCAATCTCTACACCAAACACAACTAGTCCTGTCTCAATCTCTACACCAAACACACCTAGTCCTGTCTCAATCTCTACACCAAACACACCTAGTCCTGTCTCAATCTCTACACCAAACACACCATACCTAGTCCTGTCTCAATCTCTACACCAAACACACCTAGTCCTGTCTCAATCTCTATAGTCCTGTCTACACCAAACACACCTAGTCCTGTCTCAATCTCTACACCAAACACACCTAGTCCTGTCTCAATCTCTACACCAAACACACCTAGTCCTGTCTCAATCTCTACACCAAACACACCTAGTCCTGTCTCAATCTCTACACCAAACACACCTAGTCCTGTCTCAATCTCTACACCAAACACACCTAGTCCTGTCTCAATCTCTACACCAAACACACCTAGTCCTGTCTCAATCTCTACACCAAACACCTAGTCCTGTCTCAACACCAAACACACCTAGTCCTGTCTCAATCTCTACACCAAACACACCTAGTCCTGTCTCAATCTCTACACCAAACACACCTAGTCCTGTCTCAATCTCTACACCAAACATACCTAGTCCTGTCTCAATCTCTACACCAAACACACCTAGTCCTGTCTCAATCTCTACACCAAACACACCTAGTCCTGTCTCAATCTCTACACCAAACACACCTAGTCCTGTCTCAATCTCTACACCAAACACACCTAGTCCTGTCTCAATCTCTACACCAAACACACCTAGTCCTGTCTCAATCTCTACACCAAACACACCTAGTCCTGTCTCAATCTCTACACCAAACACACCTAGTCCTGTCTCAATCTCTACACCAAACACACCTAGTCCTGTCTCAATCTCTACACCAAACCAAAATCTCTACACCAAACACACCTAGTCCTGTCTCAATCTCTACACCAAACACACCTAGTCCTGTCTCAATCTCTACACCAAACACACCTAGTCCTGTCTCAATCTCTACACCAAACACACCTAGTCCTGTCTCAATCTCTACACCAAACACACCTAGTCCTGTCTCAATCTCTACACCAAACACACCTAGTCCTGTCTCAATCTCTACACCAAACACACCTAGTCCTGTCTCAATCTCTACACCAAACACAAACTCTACACCAAACACACCTAGTCCTGTCTCAATCTCTACACCAAACACACCTAGTCCTGTCTCAATCTCTACACCAAACACACCTAGTCCTGTCTCAATCTCTACACCAAACACACCTAGTCCTGTCTCAATCTCTACACCAAACACACCTAGTCCTGTCTCAATCTCTACACCAAACACACCTAGTCCTGTCTCAATCTCTACACCAAACACAGTCCTGTCTCAATCTCTACACCAAACACACCTAGTCCTGTCTCAATCTCTACACCAAACACACCTAGTCCTGTCTCAATCTCTACACCAAACACACCTAGTCCTGTCTCAATCTCTACACCAAACACACCTAGTCCTGTCTCAATCTCTACACCAAACACAACTAGTCCTGTCTCAATCTCTACACCAAACACACCTAGTCCTGTCTCAATCTCTACACCAAACACACCTAGTCCTGTCTCAATCTCTACACCAAACACACCTAGTCCTGTCTCAATCTCTACACCAAACACACCTAGTCCTGTCTCAATCTCTACACCAAACACAACTAGTCCTGTCTCAATCTCTACACCAAACACAACTAGTCCTGTCTCAATCTCTACACCAAACACACCTAGTCCTGTCTCTAATCTGTCTCAATCTCTACACCAAACACACCTACCTAGTCCTGTCTCAACACCAAACACAACTAGTCCTGTCTCACTCTACACCAAACACACCTAGTCCTGTCTCAATCTCTACACCAAACACACCTAGTCCTGTCTCAATCTCTACACCAAACACAACTAGTCCTGTCTCAATCTCTACACCAAACACACCTAGTCCTGTCTCAATCTCTACACCAAACACAACTAGTCCTGTCTCAATCTCTACACCAAACACACCTAGTCCTGTCTCAATCTCTACACCAAACACACCTAGTCCTGTCTCAATCTCTACACCAAACACACCTAGTCCTGTCTCAATCTCTACACCAAACACACCTAGTCCTGTCTCAATCTCTACACCAAACACACCTAGTCCTGTCTCAATCTCTACACCAAACACACCTAGTCCTGTCTCAATCTCTACACCAAACACACCTAGTCCTGTCTCAATCTCTACACCAAACACACCTAGTCCTGTCTCAATCTCTACACCAAACACACCTAGTCCTGTCTCAATCTCTACACCAAACACAACTAGTCCTGTCTCAATCTCTACACCAAACACACCTAGTCCTGTCTCAATCTCTACACCAAACACAACTAGTCCTGTCTCAATCTCTACACCAAACACACCTAGTCCTGTCTCAATCTCTACACCAAACACACCTAGTCCTGTCTCAATCTCTACACCAAACACAACTAGTCCTGTCTCAATCTCTACACCAAACACAACTAGTCCTGTCTCAATCTCTACACCAAACACACCTAGTCCTGTCTCAATCTCTAGTCCTGTCTCAATCTCTACACCAAACACAACTAGTCCTGTCTCAATCTCTACACCAAACACACCTAGTCCTGTCTCAATCTCTACACCAAACACACTAGTCCTGTCTCAATCTCTACACCAAACACACCTAGTCCTGTCTCAATCTCTACACCAAACACACCTAGTCCTGTCTCAATCTCTACACCAAACACACCTAGTCCTGTCTCAATCTCTACACCAAACACACCTAGTCCTAGTCCTACACCAAACACACCTAGTCCTGTCTCAATCTCTACACCAAACACACCTAGTCCTGTCTCAATCTCTACACCAAACACAACTAGTCCTGTCTCAATCTCTACACCAAACACACACCTAGTCCTGTCTCAATCTCTACACCAAACACAACTAGTCCTGTCTCAATCTCTACACCAAACACAACTAGTCCTGTCTCAATCTCTACACCAAACACACCAAACACAACTAGTCCTGTCTCAATCTCTACACCAAACACACCTAGTCCTGTCTCAATCTCTACACCAAACATACCTAGTCCTGTCTCAATCTCTACACCAAACACACCTAGTCCTGTCTCAATCTCTACACCAAACACACCCTAGTCCTAGTCCTGTCTCAATCTCTACACCAAACACAACTAGTCCTGTCTCAATCTCTACACCAAACACACCTAGTCCTGTCTCAATCTCTACACCAAACACAACTAGTCCTAGTCCTACACCAAACACACCTAGTCCTGTCTCAATCTCTACACCAAACACACCTAGTCCTGTCTCAATCTACACCAAACACACCTAGTCCTGTCTCACCAAACACAACTAGTCCTGTCTCAATCTCTACACCAAACACACCTGTCTGTCAATCTCTACACCAAACACACCTAGTCCTGTCTCAATCTCTACACCAAACACACCTAGTCCTGTCTCAATCTCTACACCAAACACACCTAGTCCTGTCTCAATCTCTACACCAAACACACCTAGTCCTGTCTCAATCTCTACACCAAACACAACTAGTCCTGTCTCAATCTCTACACCAAACACACCTAGTCCTGTCTCAATCTCTACACCAAACACACCTAGTCCTGTCTCAATCTCTACACCAAACACACCTAGTCCTGTCTCAATCTCTACACCAAACACACCTAGTCCTGTCTCAATCTCTACACCAAACACAACTAGTCCTGTCTCAATCTCTACACCAAACACAACTAGTCCTGTCTCAATCTCTACACCAAACACACCTAGTCCTGTCTCAATCTCTACACCAAACACACCTAGTCCTGTCTCAATCTCTACACCAAACACACCTAGTCCTGTCTCAATCTCTACACCAAACACAGTCCTAATCTCTACACCAAACACAACTAGTCCTGTCTCAATCTCTACACCAAACACACCTAGTCCTGTCTCAATCTCTACACCAAACACAACTAGTCCTGTCTCAATCTCTACACCTAGTCCTGTCTCAACTCTACACACACCTAGTCCTGTCTCAATCTCTACACCAAACACACCTAGTCCTGTCTCAATCTCTACACCAAACATACCTAGTCCTGTCTCAATCTCTACACCAAACACAACTAACACACCTAGTCTCAATCTCTACACCAAACACAACTAGTCCTGTCTCACCTCTACACCAAACACCTAGTCCTGTCTCAATCTCTACACCAAACACACCTAGTCCTGTCTCAATCTCTACACCAAACACACCTAGTCCTGTCATAATTTCTACACCAAACACAACTAGTCATGTCACAATCTCTACACCAAACACAACTAGTCCTGTCACAATCTCTACACCAAACACAACTAACACACCTAGTCCTGTCTCAATCTCTACACCAAACACAACTAGTCCTGTCTCAGTCTCTACACCAAACACACCTAGTCCTGTCTCAATCTCTACACCAAACACAACTAGTCCTGTCTCAATCTCTACACCAAACACACCTAGTCCTGTCTCAATCTCTACACCAAACACACCTAGTCCTGTCTCAATCTCTACACCAAACACACCTAGTCCTGTCTCAATCTCTACACCAAACACACCTAGTCCTGTCTCAATCTCTACACCAAACACACCTAGTCCTGTCTCAATCTCTACACCAAACACAACTAACACAACTAGTCCTGTCTCAATCTCTACACCAAACACACCTAGTCCTGTCTCAATCTCTACACCAAACACAACTAACACACCTAGTCCTGTCTCAATCTCTACACCAAACACACCTAGTCCTGTCTCAATCTCTACACCAAACACACCTAGTCCTCTCTCAATCTCTACACCAAACACACCTAGTCCTCTCTCAATCTCTACACCAAACACACCTAGTCCTGTCTCAATCTCTACACCAAACATACCTAGTCCTGTCTCAATCTCTACACCAAACACACCTAGTCCTGTCATAATTTCTACACCAAACACAACTAGTCATGTCACAATCTCTACACCAAACACAACTAGTCCTGTCACAATCTCTACACCAAACACAACTAACACACCTAGTCCTGTCTCAATCTCTACACCAAACACAACTAGTCCTGTCTCAGTCTCTACACCAAACACACCTAGTCCTGTCTCAATCTCTACACCAAACACACCTAGTCCTGTCTCAATCTCTACACCAAACACACCTAGTCCTGTCTCAGTCTCTACACCAAACACACCTAGTCCTGTCTCAGTCTCTACACCAAACACACCTAGTCCTGTCTCAATCTCTACACCAAACACACCTAGTCCTGTCTCAATCTCTACACCAAACACACCTAGTCCTGTCTCAATCTCTACACCAACCACAACTAACACACCTAGTCCTGTCTCAATCTCTACACCAAACACACCTAGTCCTGTCTCAGTCTCTACACCAAACACACCTAGTCCTGTCTCACTACACAAAAACACACCTAGTCCTGTCTCAATCTCTACACCAAACACACCTAGTCCTGTCTCAATCTCTACACCAACTAACACACCTAGTCCTGTCTCAATCTCTACACCAAACACACCTAGTCCTGTCTCAATCTCTACACCAAACACACCTAGTCCTGTCTCAATCTCTACACCAAACACACCTAGTCCTGTCTCAATCTCTACACCAAACACACCTAGTCCTGTCTCAATCTCTACACCAAACACACCTAGTCCTGTCTCAATCTCTACATCAAACACACCTAGTCCTGTCTCAATCTCTACACCAAACACACCTAGTCCTGTCTCAATCTCTACACCACACCAAACACAACACACCTAGTCCTGTCTCAATCTCTACACCAAACACACCTAGTCCTGTCTCAATCTCTACACCAAACACACCTAGTCCTGTCTCAATCTCTACACCAAAACACAACACACCTAGTCCTGTCTCACCTACACCAAACATACCTAGTCCTGTCTCAATCTCTACACCAAACACACCTAGTCCTGTCTCAATCTCTACACCAAACACACCTAGTCCTGTCTCAATCTCTACAACAAACACACCTAGTCCTGTCTCAATCTCTACACCAAACACACCTAGTCCTGTCTCAATCTCTACACCAAACACACCTAGTCCTGTCTCAGTCTCTACACCAAAACACAACTAGTCCTGTCTCAGTCTCTACACAAACACAACTAGTCCTGTCTCAATCTCTACACCAAACACACCTAGTCCTGTCTCAATCTCTACACCAAACACAACTAGTCCTGTCTCAGTCTCTACACCAAACACAACTAGTCCTGTCTCAGTCTCTACACCAAACACAACTAGTCCTGTCTCAGTCTCTACACCAAACACACCTAGTCCTGTCTCAATCTCTACACCAAACACACCTAGTCCTGTCTCAGTCTCTACACCAAACACACCTAGTCCTGTCTCAATCTCTACACCAAACACAACCTAGTCCTGTCTCAATCTCTACACCAAACACAACTAGTCCTGTCTCAGTCTCTACACCAAACACACCTAGTCCTGTCTCAGTCCTGTCTCAATCTCTACACCAAACACACCTAGTCCTGTCTCAATCTCTACACCAAACACACCTAGTCCTGTCTCAATCTCTACACCAAACACACCTAGTCCTGTCTCAATCTCTACACCAAACACACAGTCCTGTCTCAATCTCTACACCAAACACACCTAGTCCTGTCTCAATCTCTACACCAAACACACCTAGTCCTGTCTCAATCTCTACACCAAACACACCTAGTCCTGTCTCAATCTCTACACCAAACACACTAGTCCTGTCTCAGTCTCTACACCAAACACACCTAGTCCTGTCTCAATCTCTACACCAAACACACCTAGTCCTGTCTCAATCTCTACACCAAACACCTAGTCCTGTCTCAATCTCTACACCAAACACACCTAGTCCTGTCTCAATCTCTACACCAAACACACCTAGTCCTGTCTCAATCTCTACACCAAACACACCCTAGTCCTGTCTCAATCTCTACACCAAACACACCTAGTCCTGTCTCAATCTCTACACCAAAAACACACCTAGTCCTGTCTCAATCTCTACACCAAACACACCTAGTCCTGTCTCAATCTCTACACCAAACACACCTAGTCCTGTCTCAATCTCTACACCAAACACACCTAGTCCTGTCTCAATCTCTACACCAAACACACAGTCCTGTCTCAATCTCTACACCAAACACACCTAGTCCTGTCTCAATCTCTACACCAAACACACCTAGTCCTGTCTCAATCTCTACACCAAACACAACTAGTCCTGTCTCAATCTCTACACCAAACACACCTAGTCCTGTCTCAATCTCTACACCAAACACACCTAGTCCTGTCTCAATCTCTACACCAAACACACCTAGTCCTGTCTCAATCTCTACACCAAACACACCTAGTCCTGTCTCAATCTCTACACCAAACACACCTAGTCCTGTCTCAATCTCTACACCAAACACACCTAGTCCTGTCTCAATCTCTACACCAAACACACCTAGTCCTGTCTCAATCTCTACAACAAACACACCTAGTCCTGTCTCAATCTCTACACCAAACACACCTAGTCCTGTCTCAATCTCTACACCAAACATACCTAGTCCTGTCTCAATCTCTACACCAAACACAACTAGTCCTGTCTCAATCTCTACACCAAACACACCTAGTCCTGTCTCAATCTCTACACCAAACACACCTAGTCCTGTCTCTACACCAAAACACACCTAGTCTCTACACCAAACACAACTAGTCCTGTCTCAATCTCTACACCAAACACACCTAGTCCTGTCTCAATCTCTACACCAAACACAACTAGTCCTGTCTCACACCAAACACACCTAGTCCTGTCTCAATCTCTACACCAAACACACCTAGTCCTGTCTCAATCTCTACACCAAACACAACTAGTCCTGTCTCAATCTCTACACCAAACACACCTAGTCCTGTCTCAATCTCTACACCAAACACACCTAGTCCTGTCTCAATCTCTACACCAAACACACCTAGTCCTGTCTCAATCTCTACACCAAACACAAACATACTAGTCCTGTCTCAATCTCTACACCAAACACACCTAGTCCTGTCTCAATCTCTACACCAAACACACCTAGTCCTGTCTCAATCTCTACACCAAACAGTCCTGTCTCAATCTCTACACCAAACACACCTAGTCCTCTCTACACCAAACACACCTAGTCCTGTCAATCTCTACACCAAACACACCTAGTCCTGTCTCAATCTCTACACCAAACACACCTAGTCCTGTCTCAATCTCTACACCAAACACACCTAGTCCTGTCTCAATCTCTACACCAAACACACCTAGTCCTGTCTCAATCTCTACACCAAACACACTAGTCTGTCTCAATCTCTACACCAAACACAACTAGTCCTGTCTCAATCTCTACACCAAACAACACCTAGTCCTGTCTCAATCTCTACACCAAACACACCTAGTCCTGTCTCAATCTCTACACCAAACACACCTAGTCCTGTCTCAATCTCTACACCAAACACACTAGTCCTGTCTCAATCTCTACACCAAACACACCTAGTCCTGTCTCAATCTCTACACCAAACACAACTAGTCCTGTCTCAATCTCTACACCAAACACACCTAGTCCTGTCTCAACACCAAACACAACTAGTCCTGTCTCAATCTCTACACCAAACACACCTAGTCCTGTCTCAATCTCTACACCAAACACAACTAACACACCTAGTCCTGTCTCAATCTCTACACCAAACACACCTAGTCCTGTCTCAATCTCTACACCAAACACACCTAGTCCTGTCTCAATCTCTACACCAAACACAACTAGTCCTGTCTCAATCTCTACACCAAACACACCTAGTCCTGTCTCAATCTCTACACCAAACACACCTAGTCCTGTCTCAATCTCTACACCAAACACACCTAGTCCTGTCTCAATCTCTACACCAAACACACCTAGTCCTGTCTCACTCTACACCAAACACACCTAGTCCTGTCTCAATCTCTACACCAAACACACCTAGTCCTGTCTCAATCTCTACACCAAACACACCTAGTCCTGTCTCAATCTCTACACCAAACACACCTAGTCCTGTCTCAATCTCTACACCAAACACAACTAGTCCTGTCTCAATCTCTACACCAAACACACCTAGTCCTGTCTCAATCTCTACACCAAACACACCTAGTCCTGTCTCAATCTCTACACCAAACACACCTAGTCCTGTCTCAATCTCTACACCAAACACAACTAGTCCTGTCTCATCTCTACACCAAACACACCTAGTCCTGTCTCAATCTCTACACCAAACACACCTAGTCCTGTCTCAATCTCTACACCAAACACACCTAGTCCTGTCTCAATCTCTACACCAAACACACCTAGTCCTGTCTCAATCTCTACACCAAACATACCTAGTCCTGTCTCAATCTCTACACCAAACACACCTAGTCCTGTCTCAATCTCTACACCAAACACAACTAGTCCTGTCTCAATCTCTACACCAAACACACCTAGTCCTGTCTCAATCTCTACACCAAACACACCTAGTCCTGTCTCAATCTCTACACCAAACACACCTAGTCCTGTCTCAATCTCTACACCAAACATACAGTCCTGTCTCAGTCTCTACACCAAACACACCTAGTCCTGTCTCAATCTCTACACCAAACACAACTAGTCCTGTCTCAATCTCTACACCAAACACACCTAGTCCTGTCTCAGTCTCTACACCAAACACACCTAGTCCTGTCTCAATCTCTACACCAAACACACCTAGTCCTGTCTCAATCTCTACACCAAACACACCTAGTCCTGTCTCAATCTCTACCAAACACAAAGTCCTGTCTCAATCACCAAACACAACTAGTCCTGTCTCAATCTCTACACCAAACACACCTAGTCCTGTCTCAATCTCTACACCAAACACACCTAGTCCTAGTCCTGTCTCAATCTCTACACCAAACACACCTAGTCCTGTCTCAATCTCTACACCAAACACACCTAGTCCTGTCTCAGTCTCTACACCAAACACACCTAGTCCTGTCTCAATCTCTACACCAAACACACCTAGTCCTGTCTCAATCTCTACACCAAACACACCTAGTCCTGTCTCAATCTAGTCCTGTCTCACTCTACCAAACACACCTAGTCCTGTCTCAATCTCTACACCAAACACACCTAGTCCTGTCTCAATCTCTACACCAAACACAACCTAGTCCTGTCTCAATCTCTACACCAAACACACCTAGTCCTGTCTCAATCTCTACACCAAACACACCTAGTCCTGTCTCAATCTCTACACCAAACACACCTAGTCCTGTCTCAATCTCTACACCAAACACACCTAGTCCTGTCTCAATCTCTACACCAAACACACCTAGTCCTGTCTCAATCTCTACACCAACCACAACTAACACACCTAGTCCTGTCTCAATCTCTACACCAAACACAACTAGTCCTGTCTCAATCTCTACACCAAACAGTCCTGTCTCACACCAAACACCTAGTCCTGTCTCAATCTCTACACCAAACACACCTAGTCCTGTCTCAATCTCTACACCAAACACACCAAACACACCTAGTCCTGTCTCAATCTCTACACCAAACACACCTAGTCCCACCCCACCTCTACAATCAAACACACCTGTCTCAATCTCTACACCAAACACACCTAGTCCTGTCTCAATCTCTACACCAAACACACCTAGTCCTGTCTCAATCTCTACACCAAACATACCTAGTCCTGTCATAATCTCTACACCAAACACACCTAGTCCTGTCTCAATCTCTACACCAAACACACCTAGTCCTGTCTCAATCTCTACACCAAACACAACTAGTCCTGTCTCAATCTCTACACCAAACACACCTAGTCCTGTCTCAATCTCTACACCAAACACACTCTACACCAAACACAACTCCTGTCTCAGTCTCTACACCAAACACACCTAGTCCTGTCTCAATCTCTACACCAAACACACCTAGTCCTGTCTCAATCCTACACCAAACACAACTAGTCCTGTCTCAATCTCTACACCAAACATACCTAGTCCTGTCTCAGTCTCTGTCCTCAATCTCTACACCAAACACAACTAGTCCTGTCTCAATCTCTACACCAAACAGTCAACTAGTCCTGTCTCAATCTCTACACCAAACACACCTAGTCCTGTCTCAATCCCTACACCAAACACACCTAGTCCTGTCTCAATCTCTACACCAAACATACCTAGTCCTGTCTCAATCTCTACACCAAACACACCTAGTCCTGTCTCAATCTCTACACCAAACACACCTAGTCCTGTCTCAATCTCTACACCAAACACAACTAGTCCTGTCTCAATCTCTACACCAAACACACCTAGTCCTGTCTCAATCTCTACACCAAACACACCTAGTCCTGTCTCAATCTCTACACCAAACACAACTAGTCCTGTCTCAGTCTCTACACCAAACACAACTAGTCCTGTCTCAGTCTCTACACCAAACACACCTAGTCCTGTCTCAATCTCTACACCAAACACACCTAGTCCTGTCTCAATCCCTACACCAAACACAACTAGTCCTGTCTCAATCTCTACACCAAACATACCTAGTCCTGTCTCAGTCTCTACACCAAACACAACTAGTCCTGTCTCAATCTCTACACCAAACACAACTAGTCCTGTCTCAATCTCTAGTCCTGTCTCACCCCAACACACCTAGTCCTGTCTCAATCTCTACACCAAACACAACTAGTCCTGTCTCAATCTCTACACCAAACACACCTAGTCCTGTCTCAATCTCTACACCAAACACACCTAGTCCTGTCTCAATCTCTACACCAAACACACCTAGTCCTGTCTCAATCTCTACACCAAACACACCTAGTCCTGTCTCAATCTCTACACCAAACACACCTAGTCCTGTCTCAATCTCTACACCAAACACACCTAGTCCTGTCTCAATCTCTACACCAAACACACCTAGTCCTGTCTCAATCTCTACACCAAACATACCTAGTCCTGTCATAATCTCTACACCAAACACACCTAGTCCTGTCTCAATCTCTACACCAAACACACCTAGTCCTGTCTCAATCTCTACACCAAACACACCTAGTCCTGTCTCAATCTCTACACCAAACACACCTAGTCCTGTCTCAATCTCTACACCAAACACACCTAGTCCTGTCTCAATCTCTACACCAAACACAACTAGTCCTGTCTCAATCTCTACACCAAACACACCTAGTCCTGTCTCAATCTCTACACCAAACACACCTAGTCCTGTCTCAATCTCTACACCAAACACACCTAGTCCTGTCTCAATCTCTACACCAAACACACCTAGTCCTGTCTCAATCTCTACACCAAACACACCTAGTCCTGTCTCAATCTCTACACCAAACACAACTAGTCCTGTCTCAATCTCTACACCAAACACACCTAGTCCTGTCTCAGTCTCTACACCAAACACACCTAGTCCTGTCTCAATCTCTACACCAAACACACCTAGTCCTGTCTCAATCTCTACACCAAACACAACTAGTCCTGTCTCAATCTCTACACCAAACACACCTAGTCCTGTCTCAATCTCTACACCAAACACACCTAGTCCTGTCTCAATCTCTACACCAAACACAACTAGTCCTGTCTCAATCTCTACACCAAACACACCTAGTCCTGTCTCAATCTCTACACCAAACACACCTAGTCCTGTCTCAATCTCTACACCAAACACCTAGTCCTGTCTCAGTCTCTACACCAAACACACCTAGTCCTGTCTCAATCTCTACACACCAAACACAACTAGTCCTGTCTCAATCTCTACACCAAACACACCTAGTCCTGTCTCAATCTCTACACCAAACACACCTAGTCCTGTCTCAATCTCTACACCAAACACACCTAGTCCTGTCTCAATCTCTACACCAAACACACCTAGTCCTGTCTCAATCTCTACACCAAACACAACTAGTCCTGTCTCAATCTCTACACCAAACACAACTAGTCCTGTCTCAATCTCTACACCAAACACACCTAGTCCTGTCTCAATCTAGTCCTGTCTCAACACCAAACACACCTAGTCCTGTCTCAATCTCTACACCAAACACACCTAGTCCTGTCTCAATCTCTACACCAAACACACCTAGTCCTGTCTCAATCTCTACACCAAACACACCTAGTCCTGTCTCAATCTCTACACCAAACACAACTAGTCCTGTCTCAATCTCTACACCAAACACACCTAGTCCTGTCTCAATCTCTACACCAAACACACCTAGTCCTAGTCTCAATCTCTACACCAAACACACCTAGTCCTGTCTCAATCTCTACACCAAACACACCTAGTCCTGTCTCAATCTCTACACCAACCACAACTAACACACCTAGTCCTGTCTCAATCTCTACACCAAACACAACTAGTCCTGTCTCAATCTCTACACCAAACACACCTAGTCCTGTCTCAATCTCTACACCAAACACAACTAGTCCTGTCTCAATCTCTACACCAAACACACCTAGTCCTGTCTCAGTCTCTACACCAAACACAACTAGTCCTGTCTCAATCTCTACACCAAACACAACTAGTCCTGTCTCAGTCTCTACACCAAACACACCTAGTCCTGTCTCAATCTCTACACCAAACACAACTAGTCCTGTCTCAATCTCTACACCAAACACAACTAGTCCTGTCTCAATCTCTACACCAAACACACCTAGTCCTGTCTCAGTCTCTACACCAAACACACCTAGTCCTGTCTCAATCTCTACACCAAACACACCTAGTCCTGTCTCAATCCCTACACCAAACACACCTAGTCCTGTCTCAATCTCTACACCAAACATACCTAGTCCTGTCTCAATCTCTACACCAAACACACCTAGTCCTGTCTCACCAAACACACCTAGTCCTGTCTCAATCTCTACACCAAACACACCCTGTCTCAATCTCTACACCAAACACACCTAGTCCTGTCTCAATCTCTACACCCAAACACACCTAGTCCTGTCTCAATCTCTACACCAAACACACCTAGTCCTGTCTCAATCTCTACACCAAACACACCTAGTCCTGTCTCAATCTCTACACCAAACACACCTAGTCCTGTCTCAATCTCTACACCAAACACACCTAGTCCTGTCTCAATCTCTACACCAAACACAACTAGTCCTGTCTCAATCTCTACACCAAACACACCTAGTCCTGTCTCAGTCTCTACACCAAACACACCTAGTCCTGTCTCAATCTCTACAAAACACCAAACACACACTAGTCCTGTCTCAATCTCTACACCAAACACAACTAGTCCTGTCTCAGTCTCTACACCAAACACACCTAGTCCTGTCTCAATCTCTACACCAAACACACCTAGTCCTGTCTCAATCTCTACACCAAACACACCTAGTCCTGTCTCAATCTCTACACCAAACACACCTAGTCCTGTCTCAATCTCTACACCAAACACACCTAGTCCTGTCTCAATCTCTACACCAAACACACCTAGTCCTGTCTCAATCTCTACACCAAACACAGTCCTGTCTCACTAGTCCTGTCTCAATCTCTACACCAAACACACCTAGTCCTGTCTCAATCTCTACACCAAACACACCTAGTCCTGTCTCAATCTCTACACCAAACACACCTAGTCCTGTCTCAATCTCTACACCAAACACTCCTAGTCCTGTCTCAATCTCTACACCAAACACACCTAGTCCTGTCATAATCTCTACACCAAACACAACTGGTCTTGTGCCCCGTTCCAGAGGGAATCTGTCAGAGTTCAGTCCGTTAGTAGTCACCATGGCATTTGGATGAGAGTATAGTGATTTGATCCATTTAATAAGATTTGAACGTTTCTAAGACTGAAAACAGAAAGCTCCATCCTGTCAAACGCCTTCTCAGCATCCAGTGAAGCCAGCAGGACAGGGGTCTTCTGTGCGTTTACTTGATCAATAATATCAAAAAGACGGTGAATGTTATCAGAAGAGTATCTGTCTCTAATAAATCCAGTTTGGTCCGCTTTTATTATTTTGGGAAGACTTGTGTTTAGTCTTTTGGCAAGCAATTTGGTAATTATTTTATAGTCGAAATCCAACAAGCTTATAAGCCGGAAGGACGAGCAGGATAGGGGGTCCTTGTCCTTTTTGAGCAACACTGTAATGCGAGCGGTGTGCATTGAGTCTGGGAGAACTCCGTTTCTGCAACAATCCTCCAGCATTGGCATGAAGATAGGGCGGAGCTGGGGCTTTGTAGAACTCTCTGAGGAATCCATCTGGGCCTGGGGACTTATTAGGTGGCATGGAGGTAATCGCCTCCAGGATCTCCTCAGGAGGAAGGGGGAGTTGAGATCTTTTGGTCGGTCTTTGATAGTTTAGGTAGCGAGATTCCCTCTAGGAAAGAGTGGAGTTCTGCCTCCGTGTGTTTTCTCTCAGAGGTTATAGTTTGCAGTAAAAATCATGAAAAGTTAAATTGATATTTTTTGGGTCGTATGTGACCTCGTCCTCTGCTGATCGGATAGCCATGATTGTACGCTCTGACTGATCCTTTTTATTTGGTAAGCAAGCAATCTACTGGGCCTATTGCTATACTCATGGTATTTCTGTTTAGTAAAGAAAACCTTTTTTTTATCTCCCGAGTGTAGTCCAAATTCAGTTTGGCTTTGGCTGCTTTAAGATGACTCCAGTAGGTGCTGTCTGGGGATGTATTCTTTCACAGCATTCCAGCTCCTCTCAAGATCTAACCTGTGTGCTTCCATTGTGTTTTTCTTAGAGGAAGCATATGCGATTAGATGGCCTCTTAGTGTGGCTTTTGCAGCGTCCCACATTGTGGCCGGAGAAACAGGAGAATCTTTGTTGTCTTGTGTGTAGTTGTCTATCCATGTAGTTACCAATGTATGGAACGCTTTGATTGATAACATGGAGGTGTTGAATTTCCAGCTCTTTGACCTCAGGATGTTTCTGCAGAGGTCAAAGCGGAGGTGGACAAAGGCGTGATCTGAAAGTGCTATGGGTCCGATTGTACATGTGGTTGAATTTTTGAAACTCTTTGGGATAAAAATGTAATCTATACGGGAGTTGTTATGGACATTAGAGTAGTATGTATAGTCCATAGATGAGCTATTAGTCTCTCTCCAGATATCTATCAGTCTCTTTAGTAAGAGAGTTCAACATCTTTGCAGATCTAGGATTTGTGGTGGGGACTTGAGATGATTGGTCTAGGGTTGGGTTAAGGGTACAATTAAAGTCTCCGCCACCACACCAAAGGAGACACAATGCTCATTGAACAGGGTTATCATTTTTGACATGAAGGCAGGAGTATCTGTGTTAGGGGCGTATATGTTTAAGATAGTAATTGGTTGACCATATAGTTATCAAAATAAATCTCCCCTCCGGATCAGATATGTTTTTGTCCATTATGAATGGAACATTTTTATGGATAAGTATGGCTGTGCCTCTACTGTTTGATTTGAAAGATGAGAAATACACCTCTCCCACCCAAGCTCTGCGGAGTTTGGCATGTTCAGCATCACAGAGATGTGTCTCTTGTAATAGCGCAATGTCTGCTTTTTCCTTTTTGAGAGCACGTTTTATTGCATGCCCTAGACCATGGCAGCTCCATGTCAATAGATTTAAGGTACTAGTCATCGTCTTCGAACAGTAATCGCACTTTAGTGCAAGTCATCGCTGGGTAAAAGTGGATAGTAGTTACAGCTGTGTTCACGTAAAAGGAAAATAAATGGTGTACATAAAATAATAATCTCTGAACACCCCAGCCGAGTTCCCAAACAACTCGACACATCCCGTTGGATCTATTACTCCCCGCTCAGTCTCAATTCTGTGTTCTTGACCAGGTTACAGTTGTAAATGAGAACTTGTTCTCAACTGGCCTACCAGGTTAAATAAAGGTGAAATAAATAAAAAATAAAATAAAATAAAATTGCCATAGATAAAATGCAATTGTGTTCATTGGCTGCAGCTTATGCCTGCCCATACCATGACCCCACTGGGGCATGGGGCACTATGTTGTCGTGGCGGAATCAGAATTATTTAGGTAACATTTATAAATAAAATGTTTTATTTATTTTATTGCATACTTAAGTGAGATATGTCATTAGAATGTCTATTTTTGGATAATACTGTTGGCCGGTTGCAGTTATCTGTTCTCTGTCAGGGTCAGTTACTTGGGCCGCAGAGAGGGGCGAGGTCAAGCTTGTCTTCATATGTAAACATATCTTTTAAACCATGTGAAGGGGTGATTGAGGGGGAACCAATTATCTCTTGGCTCCACAATGTCTGTGTGCCAGTCACTGTGTCTCCGTGAGCTTGTCCAGAATGGGAGTGTCTAAAATGACAATTGATATATATCCTAATGTCTTGGTACTATGTTGTACCAAGAACGAGAAGTAGAACTTCGTTTTAGGAGAGCAAACTGAACGATAATTTATAGCTAATGCTGTCTGGCTATGGGATACTCCTCTCTCAAGTAAAGTCTTCCTTTGTAATGTTCCTAAGATCTGTTATTTGTCATGTGAGTTGAGATGGGTGTGTCTTGGCTATAAATGATACTAAGAACTGTTTTGTAAGGACTCTCAGAGAATTCATTTATAGACACGGAATTGATCTGAGAGTCACAGGGTTGTGATGGAGCTCATAATAATTAAAGATGGACTTTATGATAACTCTGACTTGTGTGGTGGTTTGGTCTCATGATTTGGTAAATACAGGAAATTTCCACTACAATGTTCACATCAGCGAACTGCCTGCCCACACGATGCCATACACGTGGTCTGCGGCCAGTTGGACGTACTGCCACATTCTCTAAAACGACATTGGAGGCAGCTTACGGTAGATAAATGAACATTCAATTATCTGGCAACAGCTCTGGTGGACATTCCTGCAGTCAGCATAACAATTGCTCAACTTGAGACGTTTGTGTGGCATTGTGCTATGTAACAAAACTGCACATTTTACAGTGGCCTTTTATTGTCCCCGGGACAAGGTGCACCTGTGTAGTGATCATGCTGTTTTATCAGCTTCTTGATATGCAACACCTGTCAGGTGGATGGATTATCTTGATAAAGGAGAAATATTCACTAACAGGGAGGTAATACAAATTTGTGCACAACATTTGGGAAATTTCTGGGATCTTTTATTTCAGCTCATGGAACATGGGACCAACACTTTATGCACAGCTGGAGCCCTGAGCTGGAGATATTTTATTTGGCACATCTTAGATAGTAACTTAAAGTTATAAGCAGTGGCGTTGCACTATGAGGCGAGGGTGCCATGAGCTTTAGGGCCCTCCCCAATAAAAGACACAAAACATGGGTTGTTGACAGTATTGAAAATCATACCGTGTATATTTCAGAATACCTCGGCATACAGTATACCGCCCAAGCCTAATGTCAAGTGTAACCTGTAATGTGAAGGGTTAGTTAACCTGTAATGTGAAGGGTTAGGGTTAGTTAAACTGTTATGTGAAGAGGTAGAGTTAGTTAACCTGTTATGTGAAGGGTTAGGGTTAGTTAACCTGTAAGGTGAAGGGTTATGGTTATGGTTAGTTAACCTCTTGTTCTAATAAAGGTGTCTCTCTCTAGGTGGTGACGGGATCCGGTCGTCAGGAGGCCCACAAGACAGACCATGAGTACAGGAAGCTGTTTGACTTGGCTCTGCAGGGGATGCAGCTACTGTCCCAGTGGAGCGCACACGTCATGGAAGTGGTGAGTGACCTCTTAACCTTAACCCTGACCATAACCTGTTTAGAAAACTTTTGTGTTATGGCTTTTCAACCTCTGCCATATTGTGGATTCAGAGCTGTCTATCTAATAGAACATGTAAAGTGTGGTGTACCGCAGGGCAGCTCATTTGGCCCTCTACTCTTTTCACCAATAACTGGCATTAAACACAGCATGTGTGTCCATGTATGCTGATGATTCAACCATATACGCATCAGCAACCAAAGTTGTAGACCTCTGCTGAATCTGGTAACGAAGGCTGTTGAACAAGTTGAGGAGAGTAAATTTCATGGGGTTTTATCTGTCTTTTGTTGGACCCCAGTAAGACTATTTGTCGCAGTTGGCTAATGGGGATCTTAATAAATCAGATCAAACCCTAACCACACTTCATGGAAGTGGTGAGATCCTACATCCCAAGTGATGGTGCCTTTGACGACAAAGACTATAGTGGAGACGACCCTCACAGATAGAAACACCTGCCAGAGACTTACTATCAGGGTGGGCAAACTGATTTCTCTCCCATATCATCCCAGTTCACACTGTGACTACTGTCAGAGATGAAGAGGAAGAGAGAGCCCAAAATCTGTCTCCCTGCGGCAGGTGACGTTGTTTCGCAAGGAGTTTTTGTATGCAGGACAATTCCGGCGCCGACAGAGATGGCCGCCTCGCTTCGCGTTCCGATGAAACTATGGAGTTTTTGTTTTTTACGTGTTATTTCTTACATTGGTACCCCAGGTCATCTTAGGTTTCATTACATACAGTCGAGAAGAACTACTGAATATAAGAGCAGCGTCAACTCACCATCAGTACGACCAAGAATATGACTTTCGCGAAGCGGATCCTGTGTTCTGCCTTTCACCCAGGACAACGGAATGGATCCCAGCCGGCGACCCAAAAAAACGACTTCATAAAATAGGGAAACGAAGCGGTCTTCTGGTCAGATTCCGGAGACGGGCACATCGCGCACCACTCCCTAGCATACTTCTCGCCAATGTCCAGTCTCTTGACAACAAGGTTGATGAAATCCGAGCAAGGGTAGCATTCCAGAGGGACATCAGAGACTGTAACGTTCTTTGCTTCACGGAAACATGGCTCACTCGAGAGACGCTATCGGAGTCGGTGCAGCCAGCTGGTTTCTCCACGCATCGCGCCGACAGAAACAAACATCTTTCTGGTAAGAAGAAGGGCGGGGCGTATGCTTTATGGTTAACGAGACGTGGTGTGGTCACAACAACATACAGGAACTTCCTTCTGTTCACCTGATTTAGAATTCCTCACATTCAAATGTCGACCGCATTATCTACCAAGGGAATTCTCTTCGATTATAATCACAGCCATATATATTCCCCCCCAAGCAGACACATCGATGGCTCTGAACAAACTTTATTTGACTCTTTGCAAACTGGAATCCACATATCCTGAGGCTGCATTCATTGTAGCTGGGGATTTTAACAAGGCTAATCTGAAAACAAGACTCCCTAAATTGTATCAGCATATCGATTGCGCAACCAGGGCTGGCAAAACTTTGGATCATTGCTATTCTAACTTCCGTGACGCATATAAGGCCCTGTCCCGCCCTCCTTTTGGAAAAGCTGACCACGACTCCATTTTGTTGATCCCTGCCTACAGACAGAAACTAAAACAAGAAGCTCCCATGCTGAGGTCTGTCCAACGCTGGTCCGACCAATCTGATTCCACACTCCATCACGTGGACTGGGATATGTTTCGTATTGCTTCAGACAACAACATTGACGAATACGCTGATTCGGTGTGCGAGTTCATTAGAACGTGCGTTGAAGATGTCGTTCCCATAGCAATGATTAAAACATTCCCAAACCAGGAACCGTGGATTGATGGCAGCATTCGCGTGAAACTGAAAGCACGAACCACTGCTTTTAATCAGGACAAGGTGACCGAAAACATGACCGAATACAAACAGTGCAGCTATTCCCTCCGCAAGGCAATCAAACAAGCTAAGCGTCAGTATAGCGACAAAGTAGAATCGCAATTCAACGGCTCAGACACAAGATGTATGTTGCAGGGTCTACAGTCAATCATGGATTACAAAAAGAAAACCAGCCCCGTCACGGACCAGGATGTCTTGCTCCCAGGCAGAGTAAATAACTTTTTTGCCCGCTTTGAGGACAATACAGTGCCACTGACACGGCCTGCAACGAAAACATGCGGACTCTCCTTCACTGCAGCCGAGGTGAGTAAAACATTTAAACGTGTTAACCCTCGCAAGGCTGCAGGCCCAGACGGCATCCCCAGCCGCGCCCTCAGAGCATGCGCAGACCAGCTGGCTGGTGTGTTTACGGACATATTCAATCAATCCCTATACCAGTCTGCTGTTCCCACATGCTTCAAGAGGGCCACCATTATTCCTGTTCCCAAGAAAGCTAAGGTAACTGAGCTAGACGACTACTGCCCCGTAGCACTCACTTCCGTCATCATGAAGTGCTTTGAGAGACGAGTCAAGGACCATATCACCTCCACCTACCTGACACCCTAGACCCACTCCAATTTGCTTACCGCCCAAATAGGTCCACAGACGATGCAATCTCAACCACACTGCACACTGCCCTAACCCATCTGGACAAGAGGAATACCTATGTGAGAATGCTGTTCATCGACTACAGCTCGGCATTCAACACCATAGTACCCTCCAAGCTCGTCATCAAGCTCGAGACTCTGGGTCTCGACCCTGCCCTGTGCAACTGGGTACTGGACTTCCTGACGGGCCGCTCCCAGGTGGTGAGGGTAGGTAACAACATCTCCACCCCGCTGATCCTCAACACTGGGGCCCCACAAGGGTGCGTTCTGAGCCCTCTCCTGTACTCCCTGTTCACCCACGACTGCGTGGCCACGCACGCCTCCAACTCAATCATCAAGTCTGCGGACGAGGAATCAGCAGAGGGAACACCCCCCTATCCACATCGATGGAACAGTAGTGGAGAGGGTAGTAAGTTTTAAGTTCCTCTGCATACTCATCACAGACAAACTGAATTGGTCCACTTACACAGACAGCATTGTGAAGAAGGCGCAGCAGCGCCTCTTCAACCTCAGGAGGCTGAAGAAATTCGGCTTTTCACCAAAAGCACTCACAAACTTCTACAGATGCACAATCGAGAGCACCCTGTCGGGCTGTATCACCGCCTGGTACGGCAACTGCTATCACTAGCCACTTTAAACAATGCTACTTAATATAATGTTTACATAACCTACATTATTCATCTCATATGTATACGTATATACTGTACTGTATATCATCTACTGTATCTTTATGTAATACATGTATCACTAGCCACTTTAACTATGCCACTTTGTTTACATACTCATCTCATGTGTATATACTGTACTCGATACCATCTACTTTATCTTGCCAATGCTGCTCTGTACCATCACTCATTCATATATCTTTGTGTACATATTCTTTATCCCTTTACACCTGTGTCTATATGGCAGTAGTTTAGGAATTGTTAGTTAGATTACTCGTTGGTTATTACTGCGTTGTCGGAACTAGAAGCACAAGCATTTCGCTACACTCACATTAACATCTGCTAACCATGTGTATGTGACAAATACATTTGATTTGATTTGAGAGAGTGTCGAATTTGGCCAACAAACTGAATGGCTTATTTGATTGAATACAAGTTTAGTAAATCTTAAGTTGTTACGAGTTGATATACAGTAAGTGGGACACGTGAGATCCCGGAGTTATCTTGATGGCTATGCATATTCATGACATGAGGCTAGGCATGAGGCTTGGCATAGCATCTCTCCAATGAATACAGGCGGTTGATGTCAACAACCCTCATCGGATATTCAAAAACGGATTACAAAAATGAGGTATCCACCAATCCAAAGAAAGGATAGGCGAGACCGCCTTCCATGCTAGACAACCACTCTGATTTTTAGGCTTAGAGACATCTTGTCAGTATATCCATAATCTTTCCTATTGCCCACAGTCTCTCCTCAAGGTCTTTAAACACAAAATATTTTTTTCAGTTCTCTCTTTCTCTCTCTCTGTTCTTTCTCTTTCTTCTCTCTCTCTCTCTCTTCTGCTCTTTCTCTCTCTCTCTTTTCTCTTTCTGTTCTCTCTTTTGGCTCCACACTGACTCTGTACCGGTACCCCCTGTATATAACCTCCACATTGACTCTGTACTGGTACCCCTGTATATAACCTCCACATTGACTCTGTACTGTAACACCCTGAATATAGCCTCCACATTGACTCTGTACCAGTACCCCCTGTTTATATCCCTCCACATTAACTCTGTACCGTAACACCCTGTATATAGTCTCCACATTGATTCTGTACCGGTCCACCCCCTGTTTATAGCCTCCACATTGACTCTGTACCGGTACCCCTGTATATAGCCTCCACATTGACTCTGTACCGGTACCCCCTGTCTATAGCCTCCACATTGACTCTGTTCCGCAAACACCCTGTTTTCACCACCACATTGACTCTGTACCGTAATACCCTGTATATTGACTCTGTACCGTAATACCCCTCCACATTGACTCTGTACCGTAATACCCTGTATATAGCCCCCACATTGACTCTGTACCATAATACCCTGTATATAGCCTCCACATTGACTCTGTACCGTAATACCCTGTATATAGCCCCCACATTCTGTACCATCTGTACCACATACTCTGTACTGTAATACCCTGTATATAGCCTCCACATTGACTCTGTACCGTAATACCTGTATATAGCCTCCACATTGACTCTGTACCGTAATACCCTGTATATAGCCTCCACATTGACTCTGTACCGTAATACCCTGTATATAGTCACATTGACTCTGTAACACCCTGTATATAGCCTCCACATTGACTCTGTACCGTAACACCCTGTACCGTAATACCCTGTATATAGCCTCCACATTGACTCTGTACCGTAATACCCTGTATATGGCCTCCACATTGACTCTGTACCGTAATATCCTGTATATAGCCCCACTATTGTTATTTACTGTTGCTCTTTAACTATTTGTTATTCTTATCTCTTACTTATTTTGTTGTTGGTATTTTCTTAACTGTATTGTTGGTTAAGTGATTGTAAGTAAGTGTTTCACTGTTGTATTCGGTGCATGTGACACCTTACATTTGTTTGGGATTTGATAATGTTGATGATGTTGATAATGATGAAGACAACTCTTCCTGCAGTACTCGTGGAAGCTGGTTCATCCAACGGATAAGTACTCCAACAAGGAGTGTCCTGACAACGCGGAGGAGTATGAACGAGCTACACGATACAACTACACCATTGAGGAGAAGTTTGCCCTTGTCGAGGTCAGATTACTACCTTTTCCCTCCACAATCTGTCTGTTGTCCAATCACCCTATTCTGGTCATTAACTAGCCTGGTCGTTACCTAGCCTGGTCGTTACCTAGCCTGGTCGTGTATCTGTTTCTGCTGTCTAACCAGCTGTTCTGGTCGTTACCTAGCCTGGTCGTTACCTAGCCTGGTCATTACCTAGCCTGGTCATTACCTAGCCTGGCCGTTACCCTAGCCTGGTCCTGTATCTGTTTCTGCTGTCTAACCAGCTGTTCTGGTCAGCTGTTCCAGCCTGGTCATTACCTAGCCTGGTCCTTATCTGTTTCTGCTGCTAGCCAGCTTTCTGGTCACCCAGCCTGGCCGTTACCTAGCCTGGTCCTGTATCTGTTTCTGCTGTCTAGCCAGCTGTTCTGGTCATTACCTAGCCTGGTCATTACCTAGCCTGGTCATGGGTCATTACCTAACCTGGTCATTACCTAGCCTGGTCCTGTATCTGTTTCTGCTGTCTAGCCAGCTGTTCTGGTCATTACCTAGCCTGGTCATTACCTAGCCTGGTCATTACCTAACCTGGTCATTACCTAGCCTGGTCCTGTATCTGTTTCTGCTGTCTAGCCAGCTGTTCTGGTCATTACCTAGCCTGGTCGTTACCTCGCCTGGTCGTTACCTCGCCTGGTCCTGTATCTGTTTCTGCTGTCTAGCCAGCTGTTCTGGTCATTACCTAGCCTGGTCATTACCTATTCTGGTCGCTACCTAGCCTGGCCGTTACCTAGCCTGGTCGTTACCTAACCTGGTCATTAGCTAGCCTGGTCATTACCTAGCCTGGTCATTACCTAGCCTGGTCCCATATCTGTTTCTGCTGTCTAGCCAGCTGTTCTGGTCATTACCTAACCTGGTCATTACCTAGCCTGGTCCCATATCTGTTTCTGCTGTCTAGCCAGCTGTTCTGGTCATTACCTAGCCTGGTCGTTACCTCGCCAGGTCATTACCTATTCTGGTCATTACCTAGCCTGGTCCCATATCTGTTTCTGCTGTCTTGCCAGCTGTTCTGGTCATTACCTAGCCTGGTCGTTACCTAGCCAGGTCATTACCTACTCTGGTCATTACCTAACCTGGTCATTACCTAGCCTGGTCCTATATCTGTTTCTGCTGTCTTGCCAGCTGTTCTGGTCATTACCTAGCCAGGTCATTACCTAGTCTGGTCATTACCTTGCCTGGTCGCTTCCTATTCTGGTCATTACCTAGCCTGGTCGTTACCTAGCCAGATCATTACCTATTCTGGTCATTACCTAGCCTGGTCATTACCTAAACTGGTCATTACCTAGCCTGGTCCCATATCTGTTTCTGCTGTCTAGCCAGCTGTTCTGGTCATTACCTATTCTGGTCATTACCTAGCCTGGTCATTACCTAACCTGGTCATTACCTAGCCTGGTCCCATATCTGTTTCTGCTGTCTTGCCAGCTGTTCTGATCATTACCTAGCCTGGTCGTTACCTAGCCAGGTCATTACCTACTCTGGTCATTACCTAACCTGGTCATTACCTAGCCTGATCATTGCCTATTCTGGTCATTACCTAACCTGGTCGTTACCTATCCTGGTTGTTACCTAGCCTGGTCGTTACCTAGCCTGGTCGTTACCTAACCTGGTCGTTACCTAGCCTGGTCGTTACCTAGCCTGGTCATTACCTAGCCTGGTCATTACCTAGCCTGGTCCCATATCTGTTTCTGCTGTCGCGCCAACTGTCTGGTCATTACCTAACCTGGTCATTACCTAACCTGGTCATTACCTAACCTGGTCATGACCTATTCTGGTCATTACCTAACCTGGTCATTACCTAGCCTGGTCATTACCTAACCTGGTCATTACCTAGCCTGGTCATTACCTAGCCTGGTCATTACCTAGCCTGGTCCCATATCTGTTTCTGCTGTCGCGCTCAACTGTCTGGTCATTACCTAACCTGGTCATTACCTATCCTGGTTGTTATTCTGGTCATTACCTAGCCTGGTCATTACCTAACCTGGTCATTACCTAGCCTGGTCATTACTTAACCTGGTCCCTTCTGTGGTCCTAGGACTTCTATAGGAGTTGATGCTGATGAAACGAAGGGTTTATAAATGTATGTCTGAGGTGTGTTCCTAGATAAATGTATGTCTAACCTGTGAGGTGGTCTAACTTCCTCTAGGGTCAGGTGATGGCCATGATAAAGGGTTTATAAATGTATGTCTGAGGTGTGTTCCTGTCTCTAGGTGTGTTAGAGACTAACTAACCTGTCTCTAGGTGTGTTAGAGACTAACTAACCTGTCTCTAGGTGTGTTAGAGACTAACTGACCTGTCTCTAGGTGTGTTAGAGACTAAAGTGGTCCCTCCCTCCAGGTGATGGCCATGATAAAGGGTTTATAAATGTATGTCTGACCTGTCTCTAGGTGTGTTAGAGACTAACTGACCTGTCTCTAGGTGTGTTAGAGACTAACTAACCTGTCTCTAGGTGTGTTAGAGACTAACCTGAGGTGGTCCCTCCCTCCAGGTGATGGCCATGATAAAGGGTTTATAAATGTATGTCTGAGGTGTGTTCCTGTCTCTAGGTGTGTTAGAGACTAACTAACCTGTCTCTAGGTGTGTTAGAGACTAACTAACCTGTCTCTAGGTGTGTTAGAGACTAACCGTGGGTGGTCCCTCCCTCCAGGT